>NC_022027.1:8671240-8687235 GCF_000317375.1 Microtus ochrogaster | reverse complement strand
GGGAGTGGATGTGGCTTGTCTCTTAAAGAGACAGAACCGATCATTACAGTCTCTGATGGATCCACAGATAAAATAGCATATGACAGATGAATGGAAGGGAAGCATGCAGATCAAGTACAAGTTTTGAGGCTCAGAAACTTTTCTGAGGAAAGGAAATGAAGACACTACCTCTTATGTCCTAAGTTAGACCACTGTAAGCTGTGATATAGGATAGGTGAAGGTCTGGACTGTACAAGTTTATCAGGCAGAGAAGCAGCTAGAAAGATAAGTGTTGGTTTAACAATGAATTCCACAGGCTTCAACTTCCTGTCCTTGATAAGAATTACGCACTAATCTTACAAGAAAGACGGTCACTGTGAATTGCATTGTGTACTTCCAAGAAACAGAAGAAGGACAGAGATTTTGCTCTTGAAATGGTCACTAGGCTAGGGTCATATACTTTCAATCTCTTCACTGGGACCCACTCCATACTTCTGCTTCAGGAGAACTGCAGGGACCACACCCAGAGAAACCCTGAGTCTACCATGAAATCCACAGAGACCAGTGACTGACAGTATGCAGAGGTGCCAGGACCTGGCTCTGTGGCTCCAGGTCTCCTTCACACAGATGCTTGTTCCACTGTTACTATTGCCATTATGTAGGTGGTTCAGATGGAACCCAGAGTTTGCTAGGCAAGATCCGTGTCCCTGAGCCAAACCCACAACCCCCAATCTTATATTATCACCATCATTATCATCAATAGCATCATCATTGCCAGGCAATAGTGGTGAACACCTTCAATCCCAGCACTTGAGAGGCAGAGGCAGGTAGATCTCTGTAAGTGTGAGGCCAGCCTGGTCTACAAGAGCTAGCTCCAGGACAGACACCAAAGCCACACAGAAAAACCCTGTCTTGAAAAACAAAATACATACGTACACACACACATCATTATCATCATTGCAGTAGTAGAGCAGTAGTATAGTGTTTTGATGCAGGGTCTTGCTTCTTGCTGTGAATCACAGACTGGCTTCAAATGTGTGATTTTCCTTTCTCAGCTTTCTAAGTGCTAGGGTTACAGGCATGTGGAGCACCCTAAATGATTGTGTGTGTTATTGTTGAGGACTGAACCCAGGGCCTGGGCATGCAGGGCAAGCATTCTACCAGTGAGCATCCTCTGAGCTGGCTGCTCAAAACTTCATTACTAGCATTTGTTAAGAAACGGCATTATCACCTGGGCCTCTACAAATGGCTGACGAGAAGAGCTGACTTGTCTGGGGCATTTCCTCTAAACATGTAAAAACCATTGTCCTTAGTTTTTCATGTCAGTGAATTGCATGGCCGCCACCCAGAACAGGGCAGTCAATTCTTCACCTGTTGGAGCATAGTAACTTGGTGACAGATCAGAGAAACAAGGCATTTTACTCTTCTGGCTCAGTCCAGTTTTATAAATATTTTCCCTGTAGATGTGAACAGTGCATGAAACTCTTTCAGACCAGAACTGGAGAGACCAAAGAGATGGCTTAGAGGTTAGAAGCACTGACTGCTCTTCCAGAGGTCCTGAGTTCAATTCCCAGCAACCACATGGTGGTTCACAACCATCTATAATAAGATCTGGAGCCCTCTTCTGGGCAGAACACTGTATACATAATCATTCAATAAATCTTTTTTAAAAAGTGGTACATAGAAATATGTACACACAATACACACATACACACACACACACAATTCTTTCATACCTGAGTTGGCAGCAGTTCATATTAACACACTGGACTCTTTATTTGACATTGCCCTAGAAAGTTGAAAACATGAGGGGACACTGGCTACCTGCGTCCTTGCCCAGAGGTGCTGTGATAACTACTGGCTTTGAAGTTAGTGCCTGCTGGGATGGCATCCTCCTCCTCTGATTTGGCTTTAAAACCTACTGCTCTGCCTACAGCAGCCTTCAGCTCTCATGCCTCAACCTCCTCCTATGAAGCCTAAATAGAAACTGCAGTAAAGGGCGCTAAGACAGAGTGTCCCTCCTCACACAGAGCAGCACCGTGCTCCCATCCGTCATCATCCCTCCTCCAGCATGGCCAGGCTGTGCGTTGCTTCCTGCACTGTCCCAGTGACTCCACACCCAAGCCCTCTTAGACAGCAAGAACATAGACAGAAAGCATCCTGAGGATGGGTTTCCTCATAAGGGCTCCTTAAGAGGCCTTAGGCCTTGTGCTCTGGCCATGGCTCCCCTGTCTCTGCTCTCATCCCCAGCAAGTGGCCAACCTCAGGATGTATGTTTCTCCTTCTCCAGAGATCCAGACAAAGCCAGAGCCCTGTGTGAATGATGAGCATGGCAGCTGGCCTCCATATGTGACAGCAGGAGACAAACAGACACAGAAGCCAGCTCCCTGGGACAAGGTGCACCTTACACTGGGCCACTTAGGCCTTTCCTTCTGAGAACATCTGTGTGTGCGTGTGTGCGTGTGTGTGTACATGTGTGTATGTAGGGGCTTACAGCTCCAAATGCCCCTGCACTGTCACGACATAGATGCTTGAGCAGGGGAGGTGCAAGCTTGTTGTGGCCTTGTCATGGGAATAACAATAAGGCAGAAGAGCCTGTGCCTCTGTCCAGGCAAATGGTGATGGTTGGGGGGAGGGTTACCCCTCAAATGGGGACTGGGGCTGTCTTTCAGGTGTAAGAGGATGGGGTTTTTCTTCAGATGGAGATGGAGCTGTCCTTCCAGCTAGGATGGGGTGGGGCCATCCTTTAGGTAGTGGTAGGGTGTGGGCTGCTCCTCAGTTGGAGGATGAGAGGGGCCCTCGGGTAGGGGAACAAAAGCACGCCTCAGGAGTAGGGGTAAGACTGCCCTCAGGAGGGGTATGGTTTCCTAAAGTGAGGAGTGGTCCTGCCCTTCAGTCTGGGGGTGATGCTGTCCCACATGTATGTGGGGGGTTACCTCCCACCATAGTTCCAGTGTAGGTGAGGCTGTGAGCAACATTTCACACATGGGGCATGGGAGCTCTTTGAAGGAGTCTACTAAAGAACTACCCAAAGGTGCATAAGTTCACTGAGGGCAAACAGAACTGGAGTCCGAAGTTCTAGGGAAGAGAGGACACTCTTCTTCCATCCAGGTGGGCTCCCATAGCCAGCTTTCCAGGTATCTCTGAGCCTCCCTCCGCACCCCAGGAGCAGAGTCCATCAGTCTGTCTTCCTCACTGCTCTCCCCAGGGAGGACGGCGCCTGGTATGCAGGGATGGAGGCTGCCGTTTTATAATGAATAATGCCCCTTTCCCAGTGCTCTCACAGCTTTCCTTTGTTTTCCTTACAGAACGTTTTGAACGCGAGTTGTGAGGGGAGACTAAGTGCTAGTAACAGAGAAACACAAGCTCCTGCACACTGGGACAGCGGTACTGACAGGTAGGTCAGAGAAGCCCAGACAGTCGGGCATTTCTGAGAATACAGATGGCATGGGAATCATGGGGACCAGCTCAGATGCCAACGTCAGAATCAGTTCTGCCACCACAAAGTAGATTTGGGCCTCTCAGCACTGAGGGGAAAAAGCATATATGTGTGTGTGTATGTGTGTGTGTGTGTGTGTGTGTGTGTGTGTATATATATATATATATATACATGTATGTGTATATACATATATGTGTGTATATGTGTGTACGTGTATATACGTACACATGTGTATATGTGTGTGCATATACATATATGTATATATAGTATTAATTATTATTACACAAGGTTGTATAGTAAACTTAACCCCAAATGTTGGGTGGTGCCAGCTACGAGTCCTAATGAGCACTCCATGCTAGAAACACAGATGGACAGACGCATTGCACCTTCCTACAATACTAAAATTCCCTAAGCAATAATAAATTTATGAGCTAAGTTGGCTTTGTTGGCTGCAGTCTGCTAAGAAGTCCTGATTTGCCTTGAAAGCTGGCTGAGGCAGAGGCATTTCTTTGACTCCAGTCTCATTACTAATATTAACTCTCTGATCATGTATGGCACGTCGCATCATAATTGTATATACATACACACAGGTGGGTCATAGAATGACTGCAGATGGTCAAAAGGGCTTCAGTGGGGATCAAGGACTTCTCGGGGAGGCCTTCCCAGAGGCAGGCAGAGGGCTGTTGGGAATGCAGAATTACCGCGGGGATTAGAACATGAGACCAGATGGAGAGCAGCTGGTGACACTACCACCCGAGGCTGCGGGGCCTCGGGGCTGTCAGACCTCAGAACTGAGTCCAGCTGCAGGGCTCAAGGCCATGGAAGCTATGGGCAAGGGGTGGAGTGGGATCCAGAGAGCTGGAAGCTTGCTGCAGCTGTGGTGGAGATCGATATAGAATAAAGCCCTGAGGACAGTCAGGAGCTCTCCGCCTGTCGGTCTCTTAATGGTCACACTGGGCAGTCGGATGTCAGGGAAGGTATCCCATTGCAGTGTTAGCTTCCTCTTCCTTCTGGAGTCCAGGTAAGAATGTTGCAAACTTGCTCCACCTAGTGTATTTTGCAAGTTCTAGGCTGGCTTCCTTTTTTTTTGTTCGTTCGTTTGTTCTTCTCTTTCTCTCTTTCTCTCTCTCTCTCTCTCTCTCTCTCTCTCTCTCTCTCTCTCTCTCTCTCTCTCATTGTTTTTATCGAACTATATATTTTTCTCAGCTCTCCCCCCTTCCTCCCCACTCCACTTCTACCCTCTCCCATGATCCCCATGCTTCCAATTTACTCAGAAGATCTTGTCTTTTTCTACTTCCATGTAGATTAGATCCATGTATGTCTCTCTTAGGGTCCTCTTTGTTGTCTAGGTTCTCTGGGATTGTGATTGGTAGGTGGTTTTCTTTGCTTTATGCCAAAAAGTCATTTTGAGTGAGTAAATATTTTATTTGTCTTTCTGGGTCTGGGTTACCTCACTCAATATGATGTTTTCTAGATCCATGAATTTGCCTGCAAATTTCAAGATGTCATCATTTTTCTCCATGGTGTAGTACTTTTTTTTTATTCTATCTTCCCACACACACTTTTAAAAATAAATTATGCATATCTCACAGAGACCAGTTTTTTATTATTTTTACTATTACTGTGTGTGTGTGTGTGTGTGTGTGTGTGTGTGTGTGTGTGTGTGTAAGTGTGGGTACTTGAAAGCCCTAGTATAGGTGTGGAGATCAAGTAACCGTTTCCAGAAATGGGTTCTTTCCTTTCACCTTATTAACACAGCATCTGTCTTGTTTCTGCCACTCTGTATCCAGGCTAGCCGGCCTGTAGGTTTCACTGATTCTTCACCTCCACCTCCCATCCTTGCCCTAGGAGGGCTGGCGTCACAGATAGAAGCTACTGTGTCTGGTTTTTTGAAGGTTCTGGGATTTGAACTCAAGTTATCATGCTTGCATGGCAGTCATTTTTCCCTGCTTAGCTGTGGAGCCACTTCTTGGGCCTTTTGCTGCTGTGGTTGGGATTGATCCATGCACCCATCTGCTGCCATGCTGCTTTGATAAATTTCACAATGCTATTCTGTAGGAATAAGTTAGGTATCAGCCATGATGGCACCAGAGAAGTAAGTGGTTGTGTCGTCAATGACAATGTGGTGCAGAATCATTGTGTTTTTGTATTTGCACTCAAAGAGGATCCAGATGCTGCTTTTAAAATGAAGTCACCTGGGTTAAACCCTGCCTGAAAGCTCCTGCAGTATATACTATGCTGTGGTTTAGAACGAGGCCCAAAATGATCGCAACACCAGGAACGGAGTTGGCAAGACTTGGGGGGGGGGCGGTATGTGTGTACAGCTCCTGGAGTTGGGAACAAAGCTGTTTCCAGCCATGAGGACACGGTGCTTTGTGAAATGCGCCAGTTGGAAAAGGCCAGCCTTACTGTGCAGTTCCTACAGGAGATGTCTAAGCCATGGGTGCAAAAGTAGACGAGGAATGGCCAAGGGGTGGGGTGGCGTGATCTGGGGGTTGTTTCAGGACTTTCAGGGTTCCCCAGGAAGTAAAACTCCTGGACACTGGAGGTACAACACTGCGAATATACTGTGATTGTTTAACTCCACCTTAAACACATTGACCATGCATGACACAGCTTGTATATTTTTGTTTTCTTCTTTTCTTATCCTTGTATATTTATAAAATCAAAAAATATTACACAACCAAAAATTTGATGTTGGGGGGGAAATCCTGGAGAGCATAGGATACCCACCCCCACGCTGCAGGGTTTGTGACCCAGATCTCTGGAAGGGGGGGGCTGACCGATAGGGTCTTCCCAGCTTCCACTTTACAAACACGGACTTCCTGTTAGGGGCAGAATGTGACAGCTTCAGGCCTTTTGGTTGCTGTTGTCTGTGCCACATGCTTTATTACCTGGCATCTCAGCATTTTAATGCCATCTCTCAGATTTTGCTGGTCAGACTGGCACCCCATCCCACTCCCCAAGCCCATCTCAATAAACATGTTCTTTCTGGCTCGGGAAGAATGACCTTCTCCAACCTGAGCATCAAGCGCTGGGGAATTAGAGCTTATTTTAAATCATTTAGGACTTGACAAGGTATAACTTCAGATTCTCCCTGGAATTAGCACTCCCTGTGGGCCATCAAGGGAATGCCATTCTTATCTCGGCTGTGTGTGGCCACAGTGAACAGTCAGCAAGAGCAATGTGGGGCTGTCTTGGGCAGGAGCCCTGCGCCCTGTTTTCTCCTCCTGCCCCAGCATGCAGTCTGTCTACTGTCCACAGTAGTAACTGGGTGAGCAGGCTTTGGGGAATGTGTCTGGGCAGAAGGGAAGGCCTGTGTTTTCTAAAAAGGAGACAGTGAGCCTGAGCTACACCCCTAACTCCTGGATTTTTGTTTTCAAGAACACTTCTGTGCTAAGAAGTAGTCAGCTATAAATAAAAAACAAGACACAAAGCCAGAAAGCAAATATCGAGAAAATGCAACCCATTAAGAATGTACAAAGTCACTTAGAATGCCCCCTCAGAGGACAACGCAGGAGGATATGCCTTCAAAAGTACCAGAGGAACTGGTTCCACCAGTGGCAGGAAAGATATATGTTTCCTGCACCATGAGAGAGACCGGGGAGGTGGACATGGCAGCAGTCAGAGACCAGAGCTGAATTCTGAAGTTGACCATTGTCTCCAAGAGGACAAGCCTGTCCTCTACAGACCTCGAGCCTGTTGTGGTCAGAGCGAGGCACAGGACATGAGGTGCGATTCACTGTCTAGGGCTTATAACCAGGACCTGCCTTCCAGGACTCCAACTCCATTGTCTGCACTATAGCGCAGTATGTATGGGTGGCCCAGCACGTGTGGGGTGTGACTTGCACCTAGATGTGTGCAGATCTTAGCAAATGGCTTTAACTGTGTTCCCCCTCCACCCTAAAGACTTCTCCCTGGCATCCAGTCTCTGATCATCTGCCTGTGGGGCTCCCAGCAACAGACTTGGGTGACAGGGAGGGCCTCTTGCATAAGCCTGAACACTTAGCAGTCAGATGCGGCAAGCATATGACAGCATGTCTCTGCCTTCTGTCATGATTAGGAGCATCAGGGACAGCGCCAGTCCCCACTTCTGTCTCGTGTGGCTGTGTCAGGCTGAAAGAGCAGATGCATCGTTCTCTGGTCTGCAGCAGGTTGGTGTCTGACCCCAGCCCCTGGAGAAATATCCTCTGAGCTGATCAGCAGATTCTACTTTGCCCTTCTAACTCTGTTAGAGGTTGCACAGTTGTGCAGAATTGAAATATGTAATTGCAATAAGAAAGAAAAGAGTCCTTGCTTTCCTGCCTGTGGTAATGTCATCTCTCGGCTGCCAGCCTCATGAATACATGATCGTACAAATAGCTAACCTATCACCTTAGCAGGGGCTGACCGCATGAAGTGATAACAGGCCACCCTGAAGTTCTGGTGCCTCCTGTGTTGTTCTAGGGGGGTTCGTGGCTGGTTGTTCTCCTTACTGGGAACGGCCCCATTTTATTCTGAGCACAGTGCCATGGACAGGTTGATTTACATGTCCCCAACCAAACCAGAGTCCTCAGTCCTCAGCAATCTCACCGGGCGTTTGCTAAGTTGACGAGTTTTGAGGAAAACTCGTGCCCTAGCAACGGCTGGGGACGCTCCTGTGACCATACACATTCATGTTGCAGGGCGCCCTCTGCTGCCCGAAGAAGGGAGTTTTTTGCTGCAAAGAACTGAGCTCTGCGGAAGACTTGTCCAAGAAACTGCTTCTGAGGTCTGTCACCAGGAGGTCCCCACCAGGGTGGTCACAGCCCCACAGACCAGCACCCAAGCAGCTCTCTGGGTCTGGCTTTCCCCTTTTCCGCCATTCCCAGAAGGCAGAAGGAAGGTGGCGAAGGCCACCCTCATCTTAGTCACTTGCTGATTTGAGTCTCTTGCTCATTCGATTTTACTACAGCCATGGCTGCAAGTGTGTTGTCACTGCGCTCCAGATGACGTGATTGGCTGCTCTTTGCCACCTGCATCCTGTGTCATGTGGTTCCTGTGTCTCTTAGAGAAGTCAGAGATTCAGACCTCAGTGCTGTTTGTCTGCATTGCTGGGGGATAAACACAGCATGGGCAGAGAATGGAAATACAGAGTATTTCCCAATACTCAGACCCTCCGGTGTCAGTGAGAGCACTCTCCTGCTGCTTTGAAGGGTTCTGTCCCTTATCCAGACTGCTAACTGGCTAAATGCCCATCATCGGTGTCCTCCTGCAGCAGTGCCTAGGAAGCCAGTGATGGAAGTCCTGTATTCTAGGGCTTAGTATTCCAGACTCCTCCCAGCCCCCAGCTCCCAGCACAAGGAGCTACATGTGGAAATGGGAAACTGGTGGCCGTGGGTCAAGACGCATTGTACAAAGCCAGTAGCTGCTGACTCATGAGAAAGACTGGTTTTCGGCTCATGATTTCAGTGATAGGAAAAAAATGTTAGGAAAAAACTGTATGCTACCCTTTTTTCTGTAACTAGATTAGTTGCGCTCTGGTAGCTGACCTCATCCTCCAGAGTGTTGATCTCAGTCTCTGAGGAGCTGTCCCCAGTCTCTAAAGTGATGTCCTCGGTCTCTAAGGGACTTTCTGGCCCTTATTTTAGAGTCTCAGCCAGTGGTCAGAGATGCTCGTCCCACGAGTGACCAGAGATTCTGGTATTACAGGAGGGGAGCCCAGGGATCGCCAGGGCCCTTCTTCAGGGTCCTTACACCCTGTTCCCTGATCTGTCCTAGACAGTCTCCTCACACCTGCCCTCCCACCCACCCCCCAAACCCCTCTATTCCCGGACTCCGTAGCATTCCCTGAAATCGGATAACTGCTTCTTTCTCTTAGTTCCTCAGAGCCTCCTCCCGGCATCGCTTGCACCTGCAGCCTCCCCACATCCGGGTACCATCCCGAGAGTCCCTCTCCCCTCACTCAGCATCCTACTGGGCCCATCCCAGCGATGCAGCCTGAAAACACTGGGCTTCACATCAACTGCTTCCCAGACACAGACGCTCCGGCGCTTCCAGCTCTGGGAATCCGTGTCCACCCTGCTTCCAGAACACTTCTTCGTCTGCTGGTGGACTTTGGGGACGGTTGCGGAGCTGAGATGAGACTGTGTCCAGTGACGGGCGCAGCTGCAGTGACTAGCTGCCACCGGTACAGGAAAGGTATGGTGCAGCGCGCCCTTCTCTGAAAGCCTGGGGAGGAGATGTCATCCCAGGACACTGGCAGAGTGACCGTGTTCAGACGCTGGCAGGGAGGAAGCCATATTCCACCCTCTGGATCCTTTAGAACCAACCTGGGGGTTCTATATGGCAGAGGCTCACATTTAGGGCTGCGGACAAGTCATTAACAGTCCCCTCAGGACTGCAGAGTAGGAGAAAGAGACCGAAAAATGAAGCCTGGGGTCGCACAGTCAGTACAAGGTTTCCTTCCTACACATGGCGACATCCAAACATCCCTTACATTGCTCACCAAGGACCCACGTGTGATAGAGCATACTCTTTCTTTAGAGTTGAAAATTCCACCACTTAAGTTTTATCAAAGTAATAACAACAAGCAATGGTAGTGTTTGTATAGACGTTTTGATGTTAGGTAAATCTGAAGCCTTGGAGACAGGTGTGGGATGCGAGCCAAAAGCTTCACTTTGCTGACTCACGGAAGAATTTAATTTTTTCCGTTCTCTTTTGAAAATTGCGGCGCAGGCCCCACAGTCGATAAGAAGCACAGCGAGAGTCTCACTGACCCACCGGCAAGCACATCTTTTATTTCTTACATCTGGTGTGTGTATAAGCCGCTACCAGGTTTGTTCTGCTTCCTGTAAACGGAAGTGCATTGAGCACAATGCCCTGCTCTCTACCCACTTAGGGACGAAGCTCCATCTTAGAACAACTCCTCAGCCCAGACCAGAAGGACTTCCCTGCCCCTTTAGGAGGCTGCTGTATACTGATTCAACAGGCCACGTCTGCTTAACTGGATTTTACTGGTGGACATTGACATAATTTCTATCTTTCAGTATTAAAAGTAACATTGAAGTGTGTTCAGGGTACCTCATAGTGAAGAGGACATTTTCCTCAAATGCTGTGTCCAGTCGTAATTTGCCAAATTATTGCCAAATTGCTTTAAATTAGAGCTGTCTGGTCTGTGCTCTACAAACACAGAGATGTCAGTCTGAGAGATGGAAATGGTCTCTTTCTGAAACTTGGTGTGCTTTTTATCTTCACTCAAAATTAAGGCATCTTTTATTTTATTTTAATTTTTTAAAAAGATTTATTTTTTTGATTATGTATGCAGTGTTCTGCCTACATGTCTCCCTGCATGCCAGAAGAGGGCGCCAGATCTCATTACAGATGGTTGTGAGCCACCATATGGTTGCTGGGAATTAAACTCAGGATCTCTGGAAGAGCTGTCAGTGCTGCTGAGCTGAGCCATCTCTCCAGCCCTAAAAGACCTTTAAAAAAAATCTTTAGCCAAAAAGAACACTTTTGTGGTCTGTATAGCATGGGGTTTTGTGAGTATTTTTCATTACTGAGAAAATTAGTCTTCTCATTGTGAGGGTAATGAGTAGCAAATATTTTTCTTCATTTATTGTCTTTCAGCTTTGCTTTTAGATTTTTTTGTGAAAATGCTATTTAATTATTTTGTTATCTGTTTATGGAGGTACTAGAAACTGAACCCAGTTTCATGCATTCTAGGCAGGTATTCTACCCCTGAGCTATATGCCCTAAGCCCCAGTTTCTGAGATACATGTTCTAGTTAAAAAGGTCTTCCTTACTCCAAATTCATAAATCAATCATTTCATGTCTTTTAGTGTTTTCACGATAGAGTTTTGCACATTTAAGTAATTAATATTTTTGAATACATAATTGGCATAATGTAGGGTGCATGTTTAAAATTCCTGAAGTCAGAATGCCTGCTCATGTGGCTTGAATAATCCATTTTTCAGAAGCATCTGCAATGCTCCCTCATGCCACACACACCCCTTCCATGCTGGATTCTTGTTCCAGGCCACCTGCAGGCTTCCTGTTCCCTTTTGTCCCACCTGCTTGTGTGAGCCAATGGTTTCACCATTGTGGGTAGCACTCCTGAAGCCTAGACTTTTCTGGGATTATTTTGGTCATATTTTCTTGATGACTTTTCCACATTGAACCTTAGACCCACACTGACTAAAACGAAGAGATTGGCAATTCTATCGGAATAGTGTTTAACTTAAAAATAATTTATGTAGAGGCTCCTCTTTTTTAATAGAATGTACTCTGTTCCTTTGTACCCTTCCACACACCTTTGGAAACACTAAAATTTTTTTCCATAGTAGAGAGATAACTCCCACAAACTGTACACACACACACACACACACACACACACACACACACACACACAAAACATGTATTTTAGTTGTTTCCATATGAAACTTACGTGGCACCTCATTTTTTGTGCTCTCACCAATAAGCTATTATCTTCAGACAGGTTGCCACAGCACTTAGGAAAGTGAGGAAGTTACCCTTTGTCTTTTGCCTTCAGTCTTGCTGACCTTTGACAGCGACTTCTGCACACAGTCACCGGTGTTTTCTTAGCTGTGTAAACATGCTGTTTACAAATGCTGATGTATCACTTCCCATCTCCAGCGATCGCCCCACAGTCCTTTCTTTTGTCTAATTGCCCTGGCCTGGATTTCCGGAGTATTGTGAATGACATTAGCAGACAAAGTTGTGTGTCTTTGTCTTCAGCTTTTTCTCCTATTTTTTTCTCCAAACTTCATGCTTCAGTTGATCCTGGTACAGAAGTTTTCATCTTTTATTAAAGACTGAAAATAAAAATAAAAGTAAAGGAAATGTTGGATTTGCCAGCTTCTTATAGATTCTATCTGCTGAGGTGTTATGATTGGTGTTTCCTTTAGAACTACACAAGTTTCAAGTCACACTACTCAATAAAGACATTTCCTGAATTCCCAGAAGAGGGAAGCCATATGATTTTTCCTTATTATTTTTAAACATTTTGTTGAATTCAGTTTTCTAAATCCTACTCAAGGATTCTATGCTGATGTTCATAAACTGGGCTGGAGTCTAGTTGCTGGTTTGGGGGCATTAGGTTTAGATTTTCCTATCAGTGATACATGGAGAACTTCATCTTTCTCTCATCCTGGAACAGCAAAGGCGGCATTAGAGACTGCACTTCTCCTTATAAGTCTGCACACAACCCTCCTGCTGCTTCTGGCTAACTTGTTGACACCTTTTTCTATTGACATTTGAGATTTATTTAACATGAGATCATGTCGTTAATTCTTTTTAAGTTTTAGCTTCTTAGAAAATTATGTTTTAATACAAATCTTCAAGTTTAATTACATAGACTTCAACAAAGTGGGTCCCTCTGGTTCTTAAATTTTCACTAATATTGACATTTCTTTTATCATTTTCATTTAATTTTCTTCTTACTTCTGAACAGATAGGGCTGATGTACATTCCTTTAGTTAAGGAACCAACATGGATTGTGTTTGTTATATTTTTTTCTAGTTGCTTAATTTCTGTTTTGATCTTTTTTCTTCTTTTTGTTGTTGTAGTTATTTTTTTCTTATTTCCCTAACATATCCACATGTCCTATGACTTTGTTTGATTGTTTCAGTATTAATTGTCAGTCACCGTGTACCATACGTTTTGAGGTCGTCTTTGTGGTTTAAAATGCTGTCAGTGTTAGAAATGAGAATTCAAGACTGCTCAGGAGGTTATGGCGAGCTATACCTTGGGTCCATACTGCAAGGTTCAAGTGGCTCCTGAACCTTCTAGGGGCTGAACTCCTGTGCCACCTTCCTGCTTCATCTCTCCTGCTTTGAATATATTATGCCACCACCTACTGCTCTCTTAGACAATAAAGGCTGTATGAATTCCTAAGGAACAGCCTGCACTGGGCCTTGAGAACATTGTTTTATTTATTTGGCTTTAGTTTTCTGTTCTATATAATGTCATTGATCATTTCATAAACATTTATTATGCATGTGCTGCATGCACTGTGATGAACTTGGAGGGCAAAGGAGACAGAATATAGTGAACTTGAAAATGCAACACAGCCCAAGAGCTTTGGGCGTTCCCCAGATGAAGGCCTAAGTGATTTAAAAGGGTCATGGCAGGAATGAGTTGGCCAGGAGAAGACGAGACGCTTCCATAATGGGGACATGACTGAGAGAGGCTGGGAAGGGGACCTTTGTTCTATGTGGATGATAAATAAAGCCTGTGCTGGGAATGGGTAACTGGGACCCACAGAGGACATAACCTGTGACACACTGGGGCTCACCTAACATTTTACAGCAGGATTAAATGCATGATTTAAGAATAGTGGGTAGGGGGTTGGGATTAGCAACCTGCTAGAGGCCTCTCTAGTCCAACAGAGCTACATCAGTCAGCTGTAGCTGTGTTAGCACGGTGCAAATCAGTGTCTCAAAATACAACATTCTCTAAGAACTGAAAACAAACTAGAAAGCATTCCTGAGTTCAACCAGTTTTTTTTTTTAGTGAATTCTTTGGATCTGGGCGGGCCTCAAAGGATTCATTGTGGATCTGTAGGCAGCTGCCAGTCAGCTAGATGACTCTTTTCGTGGACATGGCTGGTCCCTTGGGACAACTGAGTTTTGTGTCTTCTTCAGCAAGCTAGACCCAGATACTTCCCATGATAACGGTGACCAATCCAAAGACAAGGAAGAAGAGGCGAGTTGGAGGGACTAGGCAACTGACCACCATGAGATCGGCAGCAATCTAAAAGAGAAAGAATAGGCTTCTACCAGTTAAAGAAAAAATCAAAGTCATATTATAGTGATATAGAAACTTCAAGAAAACAGTCAGGATTGGGGGCCATTTTTTAGTCTATCATAATCCTTTGATATAAACTCTTTGTATGGTTATTCAAGCAAGCGTGTCTAGCAAACACACACACACATATTGACCTAGCTATTCTGGAATGACCAGGAACTGCTTTCACGCTCACGCACAGATATGCTACATCATTTTCAGGGTCTAGCGGAGAACACAAATGCCAGTTGTTAATACGATGAAGAATTTCCAGACAGTACAATGCTAGGCCACTCCAAGGCATGTTGAAGGTGGCATTTAGTGTGCTGTGTGACTGTGTGCCCATGAAATGTCCCTGCTGTTGAAAGGAATTGTTTTTTTTTAAAAAAAAATCTTATTTACACTATCAGTCTTCAGACTAACCACCCCACTGTGCCTATCCTGAGGTGATAGTTCTCATGTCTTTTTGATAGGCCATCAAACGTCCACTTTGTCTTCTTTTTCCAGAAGGAGTCTACAAGCTCAGGGCTGTTGTGCATGACGTTCATGGAGCTGATATGGAACTGGGGCCGTATTACGTGAACATTGGCCATGAGAACGTGTCTGTATTCATGAACTCCAGCTCTATCCACGAGTGTGAAGCCCTTTCCTTGGCTGACTCCCTCCCACAGCAGAAAGGTGAGACCTGTGCATCGAGATCTCTGCTGTGCATCGAGATCTCTGCTGTGCGTGCAGCCTGACTCGGCTTTAGTTTCTCTGTCCGAGTCCCAGCCACCCTATTCAGTACAGTGCCATCCTTCATATTTACCTCAGGAAGGAAATAGGTACTTTGGAGTATTGTGTTAGGAGAGAAAAGATGGAATCACATGGGGATCCAACCTTAGGGGTGTTGTAAGCCAGTAAGGTATCTGGATAAGTGTATTATAAAAAAAAAAGAAAAGAAAAAAAGTAGGGGAAAGGACAAAAAAAAAAAAAAAGAGGGCCGAAGAGGAGCATAGCCATGGGGCTGAGTGGTCCCTTAGACTGTGTCACCATAGGACAGCCACTAGGAGTTGGTACATACGGTGAGCTGTGAGGAGTTGGCATGGGAGCATTCTGGCAGATGGCATAGCCATAGCCAACAGCATGTGGTGCTAGATGCTCATAGCATGTCAGGAACTCCTAACTCCTGCCTCCTTACCCTCACCGCACACCTACCTGTAGGCGTCTGTTCCCCCACTGCCATGTTGGGGGACGGCATCACAAATTCGCATTCCAGGAGTCAGAAGAGGGACAGTAATCAAGGGTTCTGAAGGAAACAGCTGGGGCACATTGTGGCCAAGCTAGAGTGAAGAGGAAGATCCCAAATTGCTCAACTCCAGTAGACAGATATAGGCTTATTGGACAAAGAGACCCCAGTGGGAGGTGCATCCCAAAGAGGTCATTCTTGAGAATCTGGAGTATTTGTACTATGTGTTGACTGCATTTCCTTACAGTCCTCCTGATGGTGGGGGGGCCCTGTACTAAGCAACACAGAGCAGTACTTCTAAACCTGCTAAGCAGCGTTCTGTAACTAGCCACTGACCACTCGTATTGACTTGTCTTATCAAAACTTTGAGTGGGTGAGCACAGGCCATGTGTGTCTGTGGGTTTTGTACTAAGGTTTAGAATTGGGTGATTTGAGGCTAAATCCTTTACCAAAGATCAGTAATGGGACATCTTTTGCAAATCCATAACTTTTCTTTCCTTGTGTGTTGTGATACCAGATTATGATCAAGATTAAGCTTTAGTCATTGTTAATAAGAACATGTCAATCTTATTCATGGGCATA
>NC_022027.1:8643632-8670525 GCF_000317375.1 Microtus ochrogaster | reverse complement strand
ATCTTTATGGTGTGGAAACTGTCTAATATGTACACATAGGACAAACATGTTTAGCATAAAGTCAGCTAACAAAGGAATTACTATCTTGCAAAGGGCATAATGTATTCATTGCTATGTAGATTCTCTGAAGAGACAGAAATCATCTAAAGAAACTTTTAAAGAGAGAGATCCCATGACATAATTTCTGTTTGCCAGCCACCTCACTTGAGAGCATGCTCCAGATTACAAATTCCACTAAAATTCAAAGAGGAAACGTTGGCGATGGGAAATACTGGTGTGTGCGTGTGTTTGTGTTTGTGTGTGTTTATGTGCGCGTGTGTGTTTATGTTTGTGTGTGTATGCTTAAGACAAATGGCTTAACATTTCTCCCGTGCCTTCTCTTGTTCTAGGCACAGTCGTGACGCATGGCTTTTCTTCTGTGTCCTCATACAACGTGTCCTTTGTTTCTCAGCCCACAGTGGGCAGCGGCCAGGCTTGGCTTGGTGTGACTGTCGGGTATAAGATGCAGTGTACGTCTGTTTTAACTCTAGATGTGGCCCTTCTGCCTTAGCAGCTGACTATTGACGCTTCTGCCGTCAGCTCAGCCAGGACCCATCCTATTGGCTCTGCAGCAGGCTCTTGTGCACACCTACTTTGTTCTGGGACTTCCCTAGAAGCCACAGACTCTGAGCTCCCACCAGAGTGTGGGAGATGGGGACTATCATGTGGTCACCTGCCACCCCCACTCCACCTCCATTCCCTGCCTTCCAAGCACAGTTCCCAAAGGAGCTGACCGGGTTCCTTGTGAGCCATTCCTGATGGGCGTCAGACTTGGGCTCTACCTCCTGCTTGAGCCCCACAGATCCCGCTTGGCCCCTGGCTTTGCCTTAGACTCACATCCACAGGCTCTTTCTTGGTGTTCATGCTTTGGTTAGGTGGCGGGGTGGGACGGGGGTTCTCTGAGTGGCTTCCAGCCCTTTGTGCTGATGGCCCCCATCTACTCTCTTTGTCACAGCTGTGTCCATCAACACCAACGGAACTGTGTTTGCTGCAGACACAGACATCACATTTGTGGCTGTTACCAAGGAAACTATACCCCTGGAATTTGTATGGTATTTCGGAGATGACCGACCCGTGAGGACAACTTCCAGAAGCCTTAGAAGAAGGCTGAGCATCCCTCAGCGGTTGGTCAACATGGTCTTTAGTGCTAACACAGTCAGCAGTCAGGATAAAGACCACCCTGGCACTCTCACGATAGTTTTATCAGTGTTTACAGTGCACCCAGCCCCTAAGCACTCTGTGCATTGAGCTTAGCCATAAAATGTAAAAGAAGAGGGGTCCCCTCCCCCCAGTGTACAATAAACACAGCAATCCTAAATTCAAATTTTATCTCAGCCCTCAGGATAATCTAAACTGCTCTTCTTATAGAGAAGGGCAATATGCTGACCTCATGTAGAGACATGAACTAAACAATGAGAAAGGGAGCTTAAGAAGAACTCCCTCCGTCTTGGCTTTGATCCTCCCTCACTGAACAAAGCCCACAACTTAAGCTCCCAGCTCTGTCTGTCTGCTGAAGCGCTGTGGAGATTCTCGGCAGCCTCGTGTTCTCACCTTGCCTTGTACCCCATCCTTAGGTACCACGTGATGGTCGAGGCCATCAGCAGGATCGGCAGTGTGGTCTCTGAGTCCCACCTCATCAGCGTACAGAAGAGAATCGCAGCCAATCGGCTCATGTCCCCGGCCTCAGCCCTGGTAAATACCAACGTGTCCTTTGAGTGCAGGCTCAACTTTGGCACGGATGTAGCCTATCTTTGGAACTTCGGAGATGGTACCACTGAGGTGGGCAGCAGCTCCTCCAGCCATGTTTACAGCAGGTGAGCGATGCAGGACAGGTGGCAGCTGACTGCGGGTGGCACGTGGGGCTGCCTTCTGACAGAGCTGATGCTTAAAGCCTCTTAGCCAATCCTGCAGGTCACGCAGATGACAAATGTTGAATGGAAACAGGTCAGACCTGCCTAGGGCTCTGGAGCAGCCAGCCCTAGGGAAAGGAGGCAAGCAGAGGCAGAAAGCCACTGCCAGGTGGTGTGGTTTTAGAGGCTACAGTTCTTTTTGTCAGTAGATGCGCATTCTCTGAAAACTATAGCCCATAGATATACACACCAACCGCACAGCTGTTTTTATTGTCATCCGTATACCGGCCATCATTGTCTGTGCTGGCATGGTAGTTGTTGACCTCACCCCAGTATCGTTCTGTTAATATTAGGGCAGCTATGGTACCACTAGGCAGCACAAAATGTTCTGCCTCATCGTAATCCTAAAAGCCCTTGTCATGCCATGGGCATGTGGTGTCATTAACCATGACATCGTTCAGCAGCACCTGGCTAGATTAGAAAGATACGTGGTATCTAATTGCCTTCATCTGAAACTGTTGCTCCAGAAGGTTTCCTTCAATGTAAAACCACACACGTGCAAGCGGCTCTCAGGGCGGGACTGTGGGTGCCGCAGACGGACAGGTCAACTGTTCCTCGCTGAGTCTCTGGCTAGGGTGAATCCTGGGTTCTAAGGGGGCCAAGACCTCCCAACGAGTGTCCAGTTTTCACAGTTGCCAGAGACAAGCATGGCCAAGGCCCAACCTCAGACTCAGCTGGCACAGAGGAATGTGCAGAAGTGTGATAGCTATGGAGCTGGGGTTGTGGCTAAACACCACGATCAAAAGCGACTTCGGGAACAGTTTATGTGGGTGTAGGGGTCCTGAGGACTTGATGATCACCTGGTGGGGAAGGCACAGCAGCAGGAGCAGGAAGTGTGGGGGGGCTGTGTACCCTCAAAGCCTACTCCTAGTGTCACACTTCCTCCAGCAAAGCCACAGTTCCATAACCTTCCCAAATAGCACCACCGATTGGGGACTAAGTGTTTAAACACATGTGTCTACGTGGGAGGGAAGTGTTTCTCATCCAAACCACAAATAGATAAATTTAAAAAGTAAGGCCTCTATGGGCGGTGGCACCAGAAGCCAATACAGACTTTCTTCAACGCAGGCCCATGCCTGTGGCCTCTTCCAGCTCTCATGGGCAATCTTTAATGGTCTGTCACTAGCCGTAATTCATGACGTCTTCCTTGGAAATAGATTCTCAGTTACAGAAGGAATCAACCAAAAGTTCCTGAGGGGTTTGCACATGGCTAGACAGGTTCCTAGAGCTCGGGCACCCAGGATGCCCTCTGGGGCTCCAGCAGCCCTCTGCAAATGATAATGTTTCTGGGGCCATTCCACAGCCCAGGACCCTCATGCAGACATCCTTACTGTACCCTGACACTTGTATTTTAAATAAATGCTGATTGGCCAGTAGCCAGGTGGGAAGTATAGGTGGGGCAACCAGGCAGCCATTAGAGGTGGGGCAATGAGAATTCTGGGAAGAGGGAAGTTTCAGTCTGCAGTCGTCACCCGGACAGAGAGGAAGCCAGACACAGAGCAAGGAAGATGTGACTGCCTCACTGAAAAAGGTACCAAGCCACATGGCTAACACGAACAAGAATTATGGGCTAATATATATTATAAGAATGAATTAATAAGAAGCCTGAGCTACTAGGCCAACCAGTTTATAATTAATGTAGACCTCTGTGTATTTCTTTGGGAATGGCTGTAGGACTGCACAGGACAGAAACCTCGGTCAACACAGCCCCCTCCTAGGAGGACCTGCCTTTCTTCCTGAGCCTCTAGGGTAGCAGGTAGCATTCTAATCATGAGCTGCCTAATTCCCATGATCCTCCTGTGCTACTTCTCTCCATAGCCAGGGCTTTTTACTCTGCGCAGGGACTGGAAGTAGGTTCAGGTTTAAAACCCATTCTTATCCTTTTTAGTGTCCTAAACCCTAAGGATTATTCAGAAAATCTGACCTCTAGGACCAGATGTGTCCAGAGACTCAGAGTTCCAGTCAGGAATGTCCATCACAGGGAAGACTCTGAGGCTCAACCTTTGGATGACTCTGTGGTCAGTAGAGAACTGGGTCCTGGCTACTGGGAGCAGTGTGCCCTCGCCTAGTGTAATGTTGTTTGGAGCGTGTAACTGCCAGTTGAGTTCCACAGGGACTAATCCACACATGATGGGGATCTCCACCACGTAGACAGAGAATGACCTCCGTGGAGATCAACTTCATGACCCCGGCCCCTTCTGTCTCTACACTTTGGGTTCAGTGGCCATCACAAATGGTGATGCAGAGGGATCGAGGGCCAGTGTAGAGCAACCTTGATCTCTCCACGTCTGCTCTCTACCCTTCCAGGGAGGGTGAGTTTACAGTTGAAGTCCTGGCCTTCAATAATATCAGCTCCGCCGTCCTAAGGAAGCCGCTTTTCATCGTGCACGAGCCTTGCCAACCACCTCCGGTGAAGAACATGGGGCCTAAGAAGGTGCAGGTAGGGCTGGGCTTAGGCAAGCAACCTGCCTGCCTCAAGATAGGCTGCTTCGAAATCGCTGAGCTCGCTGGGGAATGAAGGAGGCTTTGTTGAGCTTGTCTGCTGCACTCAGCACAAAAGCATCCCTGTGAGGGCTCGGAAGCTGGTGCCTGAGCAGGGAGAGCCTGGATTTGGAGGGAAGCCTGGCTCCTAGCGGGTGAATAAGCCTTTTATTTACCTATATGATTGACATTCAGCGCAGCTTGCTCTGAGTAGCTTTTTTCTTTTCTTTTCATTTTTGATTATATACAGAATAATGGCATTTTCAGTCCAAAGAAAAATCTAACACCAAAATGAAAAGAAATGACCAATTATATGTTGAGTACTAATTACAAAATGGGGAAAAAAAGAGAATAAGGCTGCCCTTTATTTCTTGCACTTCTTTGAGGGCTTTGATTTCAAGCAGTTTTACTTTCAAAGGTGTTCAGCCTGCCGCTTGGGAATCAGAATTCGCCGCTGGCTTTTGCCAAAATGCATTCTGTGGTGGGTCAGCTGCCAGCCCCGCGCATCTCAGGTCCCAGCAGCCTCAGACCGCAGTTGGACTTCAAAGAGAGTATGGGGTTGCCCTGGGCAGGCTGTGGCTATCAGGCGTCCATGGCCCGTGAGGCAAGACCTCTGTAGCTCTTAAGGCCAGCATTCCATGGTGTCAGGCTGTTCTGTGCTCTCTGTGTGAGGGATGGACCAAAATGCGAGGGCTTCTAGGGAAAGACCTCAGCTCACAAGGTTCTGGCTGGAATTCTTGTTCTGCCGTGAAGCCAATCCTGCCTTTGTTTGATTTTGTTTTGTTTTAAGGAATATACTGTTATTGTTGCTACCTTACGTTCTTTATTTTTATTTTGTTTTAAGACTGGGCATTGCTATTTAGCTCAGGCTGTCCTTGAATTTGCTATGCTGCCCAGGCTATCCCGGCACTCTCAGTTTTCCTGCCTCAGTTTCTTGTATGCGGGGATTACAGGCTCACACTCCCACACATGGACGTATTGTTTGTTTGTTTTAATTTATACTTACTTTCAACTGCCTCAATACATAGAAACAAATATTACACAAATAAATGAGTTTAGTTTTTAATCTGTAAAACATTTTCTGTAAGATATGGAAAGCAATATTGATGGCACCATTTGTTTTTTTATATTTCTTGTGTTTTCTAAAAGTATAAAGAAAAATGAAATTATGCGCAACATAGACACCAGGAGATATATTTATTTATTTTAAATGTTTTTTTATTGCTTAAAATTTTCTTTATTATTTTAAAATTGTATAAGGATATGTGCATATGCATGCAGGTGCTTGCACAGGCCAGCAGAGGGCGCCAGATATCATGGCCTGGCACTGGAGTTACAGGAGGATGTGAGCTGCTTCACATAGGTACTGGGAAGAAAACTTAGTTACCCTGCAAGAACAGAAAACATTCTTAACCACCAACCACCGAGCCATTTCTCCAGCTCCCTGCTATTGTTTGTTATATGCGGAGACAGAGGGATATAAAAAGAGGGAGAGAGGGAGAGGGAGAGAGAGAGAGAGAGAGAGAGAGAGAGAGAGAGAGAGAGAGAGAGAGATTGAATGCGTGTTTAATGACAAAATTTGAATCATTGTATTATAGCATCACTGTCTCTTAGTACATCACCACGACTGCTGGTTTTTAATGGTGGCATGTACTGGACCATATGCACACATTCTAACCATTTCCCAGCATCTTCATTAATGAACTCTGATTGTTTCTAACTCTCCATTACTACAAATAGCATGTGTCCCTCACTCTGTGCACACACCATCTTCAGCATGCAGCACTCTGGTGCACATGTTTCTCTTCATGTCTCCATGGCACAGAGCTAAGGGGCAGAACGCCTCTCTTGGGAAATTGATCTGTGCCTCCTGGATGCTCCTCTGCACCCCAGTTTCCCAGCACGCAAAGCCAGCTCCTACTCCAGCAAAAGTTGTATAGTTTTAATGCATTTCATCATTTTGAATGTGTATTAAAATTGAGAGTATTGTGATTTGTCATTGCTACCATGTCTGGTAGCTTTCTAACAAGTCCTACAATGAAATCAGTTCAGAGTAGAAACAATGAAAAGGGTTGAACAGTAGATTAAATAGTGTAGAAAGCTGCCTGGAGAACACAAAAGATGAATTTCCCAGTTGTAAGACTAATAAATTCTTCTTTTTTTTGTTTTTAAACATTCTAGTCTTTATGCCATTTGTGTTTTCTTTATAACAAACTATATTTCATCTAAATTTTAAGGTTAAAAGTCCCAATCAGTAGTGGGAGGAGGGAAGCCAACACCTCCTTTGACCTTTAAGTACATTTAATTAAAACTTTTCCATGTGTCTTATTTTGATCACATTCTGTCCTCTCCCACTCCTTTCAGATCCACGCCACCTCTCTTCTCACCCAACTCACGTTCTCGCTATGTAAAAAACAAGACAAACAGCAGAAACCAAAGCATATGAATAAAAACGAAAGTCAATACCAAAAAGCTATTAAAACAAAACAAAAGAACTCACAAAAAAAATATGGTCTGTGTTGCGTTGGCCAACAACTCCTGCTCATGGGCCTTGCGCTGAAGTGTAGTGTAATAAGGAGACAAAGGAGAAATAAAAAAGGAGGAAGAAATGGGGAGGAAAACATGATGGGTGGGTACAAGAGGGAAGATGGGGAGAGACAACGAGCATTAAAGTTGCTGAATTCTTAAAATCCCAGAATTTTAAATTTCTCCAGGAATTTTTTTCTTTTAAATTAAATGGAGCTACCTCCAGGGAGAGCCCATGCACCTAGCATTAGCCCCAGAACAGGAGGGGGGGGGGCTGGCCAGACAGACTCACCCAGAATGCTTTTCCACATTCAGGGACAAATCCCAACGTCAGGTCAGGCTGTTGAGGGCTGCGTTATAGCTAGTCCCAGAGGGATGGGGAAAGGGAATAAGGAGCGTGGGAAGCACAGCATAGCTGTGAATACCATGACAAATACACAAACAAGTAACAATTAAACAATTAAATGAAATTCTAATGTAATAAAATCTAGTAACTTTTTCCTTTGACATTTTCCCATTGGTTTCGTGCTTAAAAGATTATTTTTTTTTCCTGCTATCAGTATGTAGGCGTAAATACTTACTTTTCTTGTTTTTGTATGTTTACTGTTTGCTTTCGTCTGTAAAATAGATGTACTAGGTGCTATTTGAAGTCCGCTCCCAGGTCCCACCCTGTACTTTTGCAAGCCAATGGCGGGGGCTGTACCAGTGACACTTTCTGACCGTGTGCTGCCCCATCAGGGCCGGCGGGCACTGACCCACACGACTTCTCATGTTAATTCCCAGATCTGGCGCTCTCAGCCCCTGAGACTGGCAGCGACACTGGAAGCTGCAGTGCTCTGTAACATTTCCCAAGGGCTTTCCTACGCCTGGACCATTGTGGATGCTGAGGCAACTGCTGTCACCCTCCCTGCTGCCGTCAACACCCTTGGGCAGACCATCGTGCTCCCTAGCTACACCCTGGAGTGTGGGAACTACACTGCCACGGCCAAGGTGGGCTTACTCACAGATCCTCAGGCTCGGTGCAGCCAACCAACTCTTTCCACGAGCCCTAGAGGAAAACCTTTTCAGCCAACGAAAGGGACTTTTGTTTGTTTGGATTTTATCTGGGTATGGTTTGAATTGATTTGGCTGATTGTTTGTTTTAAAGGGGTGGATAGGATTTTTAAGAGAGATTTTTTTTTCTTCAGCTGGAGAAGTGTCGCAGTGGGAGGGAACATTCGCTGTACAGTACAAGTGGGAGGAGCCGAGCTCAGATACCCAGCACCTGTGTACAACAGGCAGGCATGGCGGTGTGCAGTGTGCACCTGTAACCCCGGTACTTGTGGGGAGAGGCAGAGACAGGTGACTCATTGTCTAGGCTGGTGCATGCAGCACACACACACACACACACACACACAGAGAGAGAGAGAGACAGAGAGAGAGAGAGAGAGAAGAGAGGCACAGAGACAGAGAGACACACAGAGAGAAGTGGAGACAGAGAGAGACAGAGAGAATATATGTTCTAATGTTGGCCAAGTAATCAATAAAAAACTTCTTTTATTTTTTTAAAGACACCTTTTCTTTGCACCTACTTTGAATAAACCCTGTGCTGACGGAGGGACAGAAAAATAGTGATACTGCCATCCAGGAGAGAAGAATGGAAGATGTCTACTAGGGGACAGGGTCATGAGAGAAGTACCCAGCGCCACCCTCAGCCAGTACTCTCACCAGTACTATGTTTGGGGCTGGAAAAATGATATAGAACCATGTGGGTTAGAAAAGGGATACCATTGCTGAAGGAGAGACTGTAGGGAAATACTACTTACCTTTCCTGGTTCGTTCAGTGTGCTTTCTTATACACCCCAGGCCCACCTGCCTAGGAATGGGGCTGCCCACAGTGGGCTGGGCCCTCCCTCATCAATCACCAATCAAGAAAATGCTTCACAGATGGGCAAATCTGGTGGGGACATTGTCTCAGCTGAGGTTTCCTCTTCTCCAGTGACTCTGGCTTGTGTCAAGTTGATGAGAATACTGACCAACACACACCTCGATGACTACGCATGTAGGCAGACTTGGTTATTAACAGATCCACGCTCTTCCCCCAGCCCCACCCTCTGATGAACACTGTTGGTGACTCCTGCAGTTAGAGCTGAGGGTCAGTGTCCCGTGTGCAGTTCCAGGAAGCATCTGCTTTCTTCTTCTGGAATACCCCTTGTGTTTGGTCCCTCAGGTTCAGATCAAGGGAAGTATGGTGTATAGCAACTACTGTGTTGGTGTGGAGGTTCGAGCCAGGGCTCCCGTCAGCGTGATCTCTGAAGGCACCCACGTCTTCATCCCCAGGGCCACCACGACCTCCGTCATCCTCAGAGGCTTCCAGTCCTATGACCCTGACAAGCCTGGGGCTGCTCTCAGGTAAGAGCCCAGAGCTGCAAGGTTCTCAGGCTCCTACTTCTTCAAACTCTGGCTCAGGAATATTTGGAGAGCTAGTCTGGGAATTCTGCCAGTGTGGTCGAGATAGTTACGCGTACCAGCTTTCTGTAGTTGAAGTGCTCTGTTCATTGTCCAAGTGTAAGTCAATACAGGAAACGTGAGTCACTTTTTAAAGCTCATGCTTAAAATGCCATTTTGGAAGGCACATTGTAAATGTGCCCCTTTCATAAGGACTCCTTAGTGAGATGCCCTTGTGTGGGGGAGGCAGAGAGCTGCCTGTAGGGTGGCTCTGCTCTGTGGTCCTGAGCTCTGAGCCAGACAGCCCCACCCAGTGGGCCTTTCCCAGTCGTCTGATGAGGACCTCTTCTTCCCGGCAAACATCCCCCACTCAGGCAACCTTCAACCCTCCCCATCACCACCACCTCTCTGCAGGGCCACCACCTGTGGGCCCCTTTCCTGTGCCTCAACTCACCCAGTCACAAGCTTCGCCTCTTCCCACTGGCCTTCCCATCTTCATCCAGGGAACATTTTTTTAAATTAAAAATAATTTTTATACAAGATAGTCTAATTATGATTTGCCCTCTCCCATATCATCCTAAATCCTCCCCGATCCCCCTACAGGTCCAATCCATGCCCCTGCCCCTGTCTCTCAAACAAACAGGCAAACAAACTAGAACATAAAAAAAAAGAAAGAAAAGAAACAAGAAACACATATACACACTAATGCACACACGCAAATAGAACCCATAAAAACACACACTCATAAACTGTAATAGACCTGCAAACGCTAGATTAGGTTTTAAAAAGTGTGCAAACAAAGCGGTATAAGACAAAAAGATTCAAAAGTACCATTGGATTCATTTTGTGTTGCCCCTCCTCTGCTGCCCTTAAGTGTGGTTTGCATACACAATGAAACTCCAGGGCAGGAAAGGGGATTCTCATTTTTGAGCATATGTCAACTGGAGATAGCTTCTGGGTTGGGGTGGGGGCTCATGTCCACTTCCCCTTCTTGGTGCTGGGACCCCAAGGAAACATTTCTTCTCGTCACTCAAACTGAAACCTTTCTCAGCCTCTTTCCTCCCAATCTGTCTCCTCTGTCAGGAGATCTCACTAGGTCTCCCATAGAAACCAACCCCGTATGCTTCCCCTACATTGCCTGGGTGGAGACACCCGGGCCTCAGCTTCCGTCCATCCTCCAAGGATGGAGCTGTCTAGGAAAAGTCAGAAGCTCTCACTTCCCTGCACTGACCTTTTTCACATCCTTTTGACTCGGAGGGGAAGCCACTGTCCTGTCTGGAGCGAATCCTATTTTACCTGTTCCTCACTCGTAAGACTGCTTGCTGCTCATTGCCCTCCGTCATGGAGTTTGAGTTCAGAACAACAGGGCTCTCACTGGCTATATCCCTGGGTCTGGCACGTAGGCCCTATTGACAAATCAGTAGAGAGGTCCCTTTGGGGTTATAACCCCTGCTGTGATGTTTGCCACACCCAAGTGTGGGACTTGGCACTTCTTTAGCGCCGTGGAAGTGAGAAGTAGACCCCTTCCCAATTCTACTGTTGTACATGCTATAGATACAGCTCTCAGTGACCAGTTCTTCACCCTAAGCCAGACAGACTAAGGCTGTGTCTCCGTCATCTTCACACCACCAACTATTAGGAGTCCTCACAGTGCCTGAACACGAGAGCTCGGTGTCTCCTGCTGGGTGTGCTTCTGGGCAGTAAGGAATCTTTGGAGGGAAGGATGGGATAGTTTCTCTATCCAGCTTGTGAACTGCACTGGGCACTGAGTTCTGGTGTGTTCCAGGGATGCTTCTTCCCAGAGGAGATTAAGAGAATGCTGCAACACCTCCTCAGAATGCAGCACCTGCAGGCTACACAAGGAAACGGACTTTTAAGGCTCAATAGAGTTATGGAAGCAGGGTGCCACGATGGGGCTGGCCCAGCTTGCCAGTGCATTTGTGTACTGTTTCCTGCCTGCCGCATGCCTGTTTAAGCATGTCCCCTGTGGATTAAGATCTGCTCCAAGGTGGGATGATGCTGTCCTCCTCCTCCACCCTGATGGCACAACCATCATTGTCTTGTGGCTCAAGCAATTACCATTTTCCAGAAAGATGGTGAGATTGAAGGAACAGGGCAGTTCCCCAAGGCCTCCACCAAGGTGTTCTCTTCCTAAACTTGGGATAATGTGACATTCCTGTCTTACCTTGTGGAGTTGTCTCCAAGATGAGAGGCACCACTGGCAGAGTCATTGTGAGGGAGACATTCTAGGCTTTGCAGGGCTGTGTTTCTTATGAGCAGGGGGAGTCACTTTGTACACGGGAGTGGCAGAAGTAGCTCTAGGACCAGGGTGTAAGACACAAGTCAGCCAGAAGCAGAACTCTAGCTGGATTACAGTGGTCTCTGTGCCAGTGAGTGGGAGAGACAGGCCCAGCCCTGTCACTGATGTCAAAGAGAAAGGAGTATCACCTCTCCCCAGCCACATGAGCCTTTTACACACAGTGATGCTAACCATGCCCCTCCAATGGCTTCTTTGACAGGTATCACTGGACTTGCACCGCAGCCAGCTCGCCAAGGTGGCCCTGCTTTGAGGACTCTACTCCATACCAAGTAGACACTCAGGCTCCTGCCATTTCCTTCCCAGCAAAATGGCTCAGTGGGTGCTGTGACCAGTTCCTTGTGACCCTGACAGTCTCCAGCAATGGGCAGAACTCTTCTCGGGCCTTGATATTCCTGTCCACCCGTTCAGACCCGGACTTCAGGTACCCTTGCTCTGCGCATATGTAGCTAAGCTTTCTGGCTGGTGATGGCAGCTTAGGACTCTGTTCATGGAGACCAGTGTAAAGTTCGGCCATGTGGGAAACCACACCCCTAAGTAAGAAGGTGGTGACTGGGAAGGGGCTAGTGTCATGGGTAGCTCTGCTGTCTCCTGGGCTAACAGTGGGTCCTTCCTGTAACAACACCCGACCCCTAAATTGAAGACCAGTGCTTAAGGCTGATGTTAGAAGGTGGCTCTGATTTCCAGATTAGGGAGCATGTCCCTATGGACATTAGGATGTCCAGTTGTGACATCCTGGAGCATGAGAGATCACAAAGAGATGCTAGGAACCAAACCCATAAACTCTTCATCACCAAGGCTACCAAAGTACTCACATGTATAGCCAGAGACCCAAAGCAGGTATACTAGGACTGAACCGAGCTGTTAGCATGGGCAAGGACATGGAAGCCTCTGGGTTCCCCCTTTTGGGTCTAGGTTATATGGGACTGGGCAGGGGCTGAATTCCAGGGGAACCGACTTTGGGGCTGGCACACGAGTTACACGTTTCTGAGAATGGCATACCTGAGCACTTACAAATAGTTTCTGAAATTTTCCCTTTAATGTTTCAGATGTTGGTTGACTGCAAGTACTTGAAACTATGACCAGCAGCTAGTACATACATGTACACACACACATACAGAGGTGCACACAAACATGTGACGGGCTGATTCCTTTTGAGGAAGCAGCGGACCTGACCTGCCATGTTCCTTTTTGCCTCCTACACTTAATGTTCCATGGTGAAGTCATGGCGTAGGGTGTACTGGATAATGAAAGACACACAGACATCTGCACACCACCTAGAAAGTCTCCTCCATACTCAGCCTTTTTAAGAGTCCCCAAGTCCTATAGGAAAGGAATCCACACGGCAAGGTCCAACATAGTCTCTCTCGCCACCTGATGATGTACCAAAGAACCAGAGTTTATGAAATGCTTTTAGGACTCAGCCCTGGGCCAGCAAAGAGCCTGGAGAAATTGCCAGGATGTAGCCATAGTGACTCAGAGATGTGTGGATGCAATGGGGGACTGTGCAAGGTGTGGTCCCTGTGGGCACTATAAGGCATGGGGCAGCTCATGACCCAATAGCCCAGCCCAAGTGGGAGGCAGAGCTAAGCCAGATGACTGTGGCAAAGGCAGATGACTTGGCAAGGCCCCGGTGAAAGTGGTCTGTAGCTGCGGAGGCAAACGTGTGGTAAAAAGGTAAAGAGGTAACTCAAGTGTTGACTTCTGTGTTTGGACAGCCCGGCCAGAGCTGAGGCTGAGCAACAGAGAGAATAGTCCAAGACTGTTTGACATTGAGGAAGTCACAGCTTCCCTGAACTTGGTGTGAGTGTGCTTGTCTGATGTGTTCAATCAAACGCTGGCTGCTGGGTGTAGCCTGGAAGCTGGTCACATGATCCCCCATACAGGTTCTGACGATACATTCAGTTCTCACAATACAGAGCCAGCACAGAGGGTTCAAACATGGCCCATCCAAACGAATACAGCCTAAGTGGTATGTTCCAACAACATCAAAGCAATTGCCTGTTCCAGATTCGTCCACATCTCGTGGGTCAACTTTAGAGACATCCGTGTAAACTGGAATGAAGAACTGTCTCTCCGAGCTGTGTGTGAAGACTGTGACGATATACCCGACCTCACTTATTCCTGGGATCTCTTCCTGGTCAACGCGACAGAAAAGAATACTGTGGAAGGTAACATGGCTACTCTTTCTGATCAATAAAAAAAAAAAAGGTTGTTGGGGGTGGCTGAACCATCGCGTCTGACATCCTCACAGCTGGGACTTCATCCCACTTCAGCCCTCCAGACACCTAGTGACAGTCCCATAATGGTTCCCCACATAAGTGCCGTAAGGAGGCTGAGCACAGACTCACTTGGGCCATTTTATTGGTTGAGAATCACAGGCAGCCATTGCAAAGGATCTGTGATGGCGCTCACTGTCCAGAGAGCAGTGGACTCAGAAACTGACGTCTGTGTTGGCTCTACAGTCTTCTTTCCAGGCTTACAGCTCCTAAAATCCTTGGACTCTTTCATGCGATCATGCTTTTATATGTTAATGAGCTGACAGGTGGTCAGCAGCCACTGAGTATCTTTGAGATGAGGCTTGGCCATCCCAAACACTGAGGCAGTTGATTACACTGGGGCATGTAATCATCCACGGCTATGTAACAAAGCTTCCAGGAAAGTCCCAGAAGGACTGGGATCACTGGTGGAGGGCGGAGTTCCAGAAAGGACTGGCATCTCGGGTCTCTGCTGCTCTCTAAATGGGAAGTTGAGGCACACTGTGTGTGGAAAGAGAGTTTATTCAAGTCCTGATGAAGATGGCCACAGGGAGAAAACAGGAATTGCAGTTACTCAGAATAAGTGCTCCCGAAATGACGCCATGGGGTGGAGGGGGGGGTTGTCTGGTGATTCCACCCTGGGGCAGGGCTTAAGAAGAGCACAGGGGTGGACTGGCAGTCACTCGGTGACGTGAGGCATTCCAGGAGGAAAGAAGGGGCTTCACTAGGGTATGAGTTATCTCCTCCACGTCAGGATGTCTGGAGAAACCCACCAGGCTGATGAGAATGAACTGGGGGGCTGGTGTCTGGGGTCTCAGGTCTCCCATTTGCCTGGGGTGAAGAATATTGTGAATTTGTTCTTATCCACCCCCGACTCCCGCGTTCCTCCTTCCTCACACCACTCCACGGAGTAGCGTGATTCTGTGGAATGAGATTGAGTTCCAACAGGAAATGACACAGAAGACTGGGTTTCTGGGCTGGGCATCCAGCTCTGCTCAGCCCCCACTGGCTGCCTGCCATGTTTTCTTTAGTCCATTTAAGGCTCTTAGAAAACTTTATAAAGCAGAGTTTGGAGTTCAGCTGCCCCCACACACAACGAGGACATCCAGTCGATTGTGTCTCATACCACATTAGAGGGGGCTCTGAATTCTTTAAGACAAACTAGACCTTTATGAATCAAAACCCAAAACCTAAGTGAGGACCTGTGGTAGAGACACTGGCTTTGACAAGGCCAGTGCTGCCTGAGACCAGCGTATCTCAGAGAAAGCTGACAAGGGCTCCCATCACCCCCTCTGATAGCAGGTTCACAGAACACAGGGAGACAAACCACTAGATCACTGTAAAGGACACCATGGAGGACAGAGGCGGGAAGGTCTGCCCTGGTCAGAAACAAAAGCTGCCTTTTCAAAGAGTTATTTCTGTCCATGAATTTTTTTGTCATTGCTCCTTTATCATAAGCCCTGGTGATGCCTTTTAGAATTATTTCCTGAGCCCTCATTGTCGGGGAGGGAAATGAAGATCCGGGAAATTTCTTCCAGAATAGAGTCACTCACACAGTGGGCTCTTTGAACCTGGTAGGGTCACCCTCTAGTCTGAAGGCAGACTGGGGAGAGCAAGTTCAGGCGAGAGAAGAGATCCAGAGTTTCCTTCCCTACTTGTTCATGTTTAGGTCATGTATTGGCTTCCTCAGCACCAGGCCACAGCCATGTGCCTGGGTCTTGATCTGAGCATCAGGGCTCCATGTCAGGCTTGTTTACAGTAGCATGGTGCTTCCTGGGAAGATGGGAACAAGTGTTCAGTCACCCCAGACGTGGCACCAAGACACACCCCTAATGAGAAGTCCACTCAAGTCAGGAGCATCACTGGAGGGTTAGTGACAGTACCATAGGTGACTTAAAAACAGATGTGTCACACAAAAGGCCACCACAGCCTGGGTGATGACGCAGTAAAGCTGCCACACTGGAATCCCACCCTATGCATTCTAGCACCTGTCCCCAGACCACCTACAGTTAGGAGAAATGGCTGGAATCTCAGGTGAGAATTTTGGGGGCCCTCTTCCTGCTTCTCCTAGGGAGTTTTGGCAGCCAAGCCTCCATGGCCTCTGTTCTGTTTCACTTCTTGTGTTTCCAGGAATACGAAAGGTATTGCAGCAACCTCAGCTCCGAGGTGGCAATGGTCAGTCCAAACTCTCAGACAATATCTTTGCCTCGCAGGTAGACATGCTTATGTAACCTGTATATGTATGTGTTTTTATTTTTAACGTGTTTGTGTGTGTGCGTGTGTTGGCTGGGGAATGCCACAGTGCCTATATGGAGGTTAACCACCATTACAAAACTCCTGGATATCACATTAAGGTCTCCAGGCTTCTGCAGCAAGCATCTTTATCAGCTGAGCCATCTTGCACTGAACCCACAGACTGTATATTTTTTTTAAAAACCTATATTTTATATTTCAGTGCGGAACTTTAACCCTCTCACACCTGTGTTTAAGTCCCCTTCTGCAGCAGTATGGGGCTGCTGGGCGCTTCAGCATCCGGGGCCATTCTGAAGTTGTCTCAGTCAGACCTACAGTCAAGCCCGAGAGCATCCCGGACACGACACTCACCAGAGCGGTCACCCATGCCCCCGAGCTGGACAGCTCTTCACAACCTGGGAAGCATTTCCTCTAAGTCCACAGCAGGTGGATACCACATTCCTGCAGTGGTTGGTCCCATGGCAGGCTCCGGGGAGCCCATGGAGGATTCCAGCTCACTGAGTCCAGCCCCAGGTTCCCTGGATGAGGAAGCTTTGATGGTGAGCGCCCCAGAGGGAAGCTGGCCTTTTTCTAGCTCCTCCTCTGCCTTTGATGGTAAGTGCCACCATCTCTGCACATCCTTGTATCTAGGCACCAGGCTTACCTGGGAAGGAGTGGATCTAATGGGACAGGCTTGAAGTCACTTCTGCCTTTGTCCTGCGTCTAAGAATAGTGTGTCCATGCTGAGTGCAGAGCCCAGTTTCAACCCCAGGGCAATAAAATAGTACTTTGGTTTTGTTACTTTGAGACGGGTTCTAACTAATGTGGCCCAGGCCTCTAATTCCCTATGTAGCTAAGGCCGAATTCCTGATTCTCCTATCTTCACTGGTCAAGCACTGGCATTATTGCTATGTGCTACTATGGTCCGGCTAAGAGATAGTTTATTCTTGACCCAAATATGAGTTATAGTGCTTCAGAGACACAGATAAAGTTTGCCCTTAATACTGCAATCCATAGTAGAACTAGTTATATATTTGATTAGTTATACAATATAGAAAGTTGTATCAAATACATTGTGTGTGTGTGTGTGTGTGTGTGTGTGTGTGTGTGTGTGTGTGCGTGTGTAGGGGGGATACCACCAATTGGTGTCTTACAGTCAAATGGGGGAAAGTCACACAGGTTTTGGACTGACAGCATTTTTAGCTGTGGATTGGTAGCAAATAGTCCTCTTCTAAGAAGAATATATTTAAAAATTTTTACCTATAGTCAAAAAGATGTTCTGTCAGGCACCGGAGTGAAAATGAATAACAACTTAAGGGAACTCAGAAGTGGCTTGGATGGTTCGGCTCTGATCTGCAACATTCTCACTCCACACGATCATGAGCTTCTACTCCAGCCTTACAGGATCTTGGTGTCAGGGGTTTTAGTCTACAGCACACAACACTCATTAATTGTGTCTTCAAATGAAATGTAATTTTTCCCTCTTGTGTAGACTTTGAAGCCTATTATAGTGACATCCAAGAAGACGTGCCGTCCCCCGGAAGACAGCCAGGTGACCAGTTTTATGATTGTCCCCATGTAGGAGAGTTCTGCACCCAGGCTTACTATGTACCACCATCCTGGACGCTTGACGCTTGCCCCTAATAGCAAGGCCACCTAAAACTCCCCCAAGGGATTTTTCAAATGGAGACTGTGAGCCTCTCATAGGCACAGACCTCACTCCTGGTTCACTTCCCTCCCCATTCTGAATTCTCCCTCAGCACCGTGATGACCCCTGTCACCCTTCCACCCCTACCTCATCTAAACAGGTGGCTTCTGGACCTGTGATGTCTTTCCTTGTCTGTCCCATATACACCTGACATCTTCTCGAAAATTTCACAACTAGCTCATTCCTGTGTCCCCAGAACCATTGTGATGCCCAGTGCTTCAGTGAACACAGGATGATCAACGTATCGTGTACATAGGTACTGATCGTACGATCAGTAGGTGATCTATGTTTCTGCAGAACAGACAGACAAGGAACAAACACTGCTCTCTAGTGAACGGATGGATAATTGGAGTGTGCTGTGTCTACCAAATGAATGGGCGGGTGATTAATTTGTTGACAGAACAGGCAGATGATGAATGGTGGTTAGTGGTTAAGTTAATGTGTTGGTTCTCTGATTCACTGCTGTGTTTTCTTCAACTGTCTCAGACTGAGGATTTCTCCAGTTCTTCTTTGTGTGAGATGCTTCTTATAGGCAGTCATAAGAGGAAGCAGAAAAGAGACCTGGGAAAACAAAGTGTGTTATGGCCATAGGTCCTAGAAATAGACATGTGGCCGACCACTCGGGGCCTTGTGAGGAAGCCTTGGTGGACCATGAGCCCCAGTTTCACTAGGGTTTCAAAGAGAGGAACAAGATAGGCAACATGTCCTTTGGGATCTGACAATCAGAGTAACTCCAGTAGGCTGTGGACAGAGGGGGTGACACTTGGTATGGCATCTAGTCACCTAGTCACCTGGCACCTGGCTCTGGGATGAGTGTGAAGAGGATGGCTGCCCAGAGTGTACAGCAGGACCGAGGGGACCTGACTGTGGATCAGGTAGACTTGCTCCTGACAAGGCTCTTGATATCACTAGGGATTGCCTAGGCCAGGATGGTGGCCTCTGTCTAGCCAGAAAGACTGGTTTTGCTGCTGTTTGGTTTACTTGTAGGATACTGAGATGTGATTGCATTGGTTGACTTTCTGGTTACTGGTTTTGCCTCGTGGTTTCACAGGGTTTGGGTTACGGTCACTTGACCCCACGCTCCTGGGTAGAAGGTCACTTCGGTGGGAGTGTGTATAAAGGGGATTTTCTCTTCATGGTGGACAGAAAGCAGAGGGCCAGATAGGAAGAGCCTAGGGACAGCATATCACCAAGGACCCACCCCCAGTGGGTTTTTCACAGGGAGGCTCCACCTTCTAAACTTTCCAGAACCTCCAAAAAGAGCATGCCAGCTGGGGACCAAGCATTTAATGTGGACCTGTGAGGAAAACCTTATATTCAAGCCATAAAAATCATACAGGAAAAAAAGTGAAAATTTGTACTACATATGCAGGTCTGTTTGGGGGTCCTGCTTGGGCCTGGCAGGTGCCAAATCAATACTAGCAAATAGACAGAATGGGCATGATCTTATCCTGTTCATAGCATGACTCTTTCTGAAAGGGGTCATCCTAATTCCTCGAGGTCTTTTGGTACTGTGTCTTGTTTCTGTGGCCTTCTTTGAAGTCTTCATTCCGCCCAGCACCATCCCATGCCATTCCTCCCCAGACTACACAATGGCTTTCTGCCTCTGTACCTGCCACCTGCAATCATATCTTCTGCACAGTAGCTAGGGGCCTTTCTCAGACACAAACAAGATGGTCACTCTCCTCTGGCTACTGGTGGCTTCCTAACACTTGCAAGACAAAGGTTTCAAAGGTGGCCACAGGCATGTCTTTACTGCTCACCTCTTGGTCTCCATTCTCTTTCTTCGGCAATGCGCGGAGGACCATTTCCACCACACTTGGTTTCTACTCAACCCGGAAGCTTCCTCCAGATCTTCACTGAACTCATCCTTTGCTCTGAATCCCTGCCACCGCTCCAACAGAAGCCCCCCCCCCCGCCAACAGAGGTCCCCTTCTGTTCCCTACACTTGCTTTCTCTGTCAATCTGCTGCACTTTTTTCCTCATTTAGGATCACCTGACTTTGCATTATGAAATTCCAGATTGCAAGGTGGAAGGAAGGAAGGAAGGAAGGAAGGAAGGAAGGAAGGAAGGAAGGAAGGAAGGAAGGAAGGAGGGAGGGAGGGAGGGAGGGAAGGAAGGAAGATGAGCGAGGGAGTGAGGAGGGAAAGATGAAGGAGGAAGGGAGGGAAGGCAAAGAAAGGATCTAATGGGAGGTTGGTTGTAAGACCCTAAGGAACATTTCTTAAATACGCACACTTACTAAAGGCATGGCTTTAGATATACCCTATCCAGCAACCACAGAAATCGGTATTAGCATCAACTTTGACATTCATGCTTCACAAGACTGGGACCTTTCCCTTTCTCTCCTGTGGCATGGTTTATCTTCCTAGGGACCGGTACCAACTTCCAGGAATCGGGACCAAGCATGAATGCCGAGGAGAGTGCCAGTGATGGGGACAACCTGCTGGGCCCTTTCCTCCACACAGGCAGAGCAAAGCCGGCTCTCATGATTGACTGGCCCAAGGCCCTGGTCAGCCGAGCTGTCTTCCACAGCTACACCTCCTCAGGTACGAACATGTTCTTCACACCCCAGATTCACAACCATTTCAGAAGCATTTGGGACTCGGCCCTCAGGTTCTCCTGAGTCTTTTGTCTTAATGGTTGAGAGGAACCACCAGCCTTCCCTGTTCATGTTTGTCCTTCTGTGGACCACAGCCCATCCCGTGGCTTCTTCTCTAAGGATGAAACTGGCTGCAGCTGTCACTTAGGAGTCCCCAGCTGCAGAGCAGCAGAGAGTGTTGAAATAGGAGCGGCGGGGCTGCGTCCCCGGCACCTGGCCGCCCCCATGGCTAGATTTACCCAAAATAATTACACGGAAACTGTATTCTTTTAAACACCGCTTGGCCCATTTCTATCTAGCCTCTTCTAGGCTAGCTCTCGCACCTGGACTAGCCCATTTCTAATAATCTGCTGTAGCCCACAAGCTGGCTTACCAGGAATGATCTTAACCTGCATCTGTCTGGAGTGAAAGAATCATGGCATCTCTTTGACTCAGCTTCTTTCTCCCAGCCTTCTGTTCTGTTTACTCCACCCACCTATGTTCTAACCAATAAAATGGGCCAAAGCAGTTTCTTTATTTTTTAACCAATGACCTTCCTCCATCAAGAGAGCTTTGGTTCTGGGTGGAACCTCAGCACATGGCACCCACTATCCCTAAGACCTTGCAGAGAGTACATGTTCCATTTCCATGGATGGATTAGGTAAAGCTGGCCTTGTGGGGAAAGGAATTTTTAAAATTCTCTCCCCCAGCATAGGCATGTTGGTTTGTCTGCTCTCGTGGATCACTGCCTTTCTGGGTACTGCATGTGAGTAAGGTCACTCCATGCCCTTTGGGGGAAACTATGGATTTCATGCTATTTTTAAGGGAATTTTTCCCCTTGCTCTCTCCAATCACCTGTCTTTTATCTTGTATCTCAAATATGAGGAAGGCTAAGCAGGATAGGATAGCTTACTCTTGCAGGGAAAGAGTTAAAAATTTTTCATCACCAAAATTCTACAAAATGCAAATGTCAATCATACTATATCAGATAAGCCAAATTTATAAAATAAAAACTCAAATACCAAGTTTGCTGTAAATGCACAAGATGAGATCTTATCAGCATTCTCTTGTTGCTAGGGAAATCTACCTCATCTGAGCTGAGGCGAACTGATCCACCTCAATACTGCTTCTGTTGGGTGAGAATGGCCTGGAGATAAAAATTGGGGCTCCTCTAAGAAGGCTAGTAACACACAGACTAGTGTCCTTCCCAAGTATTAGTAGAACATGTGTCTATTCCTGTGAAGAGACACCATAACCACAGCAAGTCTTATAAAGGAAAGTATTTAATTGAGACTGGATTACAGTTTCAGAGATTTAGTCTGTTATTGTCATGGTGGGAAACAAGGCCACATGCAGGCAGATGTGCTGGAGAAGGAGCTGAGAGTTCTACATCTGGATTCACAGGCAGCAGAAAGAAACTGTGTCCCTCACTGGGTATAGCCTGAGCATGTGACACCTCAAAGTCTACCCCCCCTACACAGTGACATACTTCCTCCAACAAGGCCACACCCACTTTAACAAGGCCATACCTCCTAATAGTGCCACTTCCTATGGGCCACGTATTGAAACACATACATCTATGGGGGCCATACCTATTCAAACCACAACATGTATTATTGACCTGTACCCTTGGAGCAAAAGTGGGGCTCCTTCCTGAGAGCCCACTGACTGCCACTTTCACATGGACACTTCTCTTCTGTAGGTATCATGGGACCGGCTGTGACAATAAGACCATTCTCACTGAGCAGTGGCGAGATGTATGTCTTTCAGGCTTCTGTAGGTATGTCAATGTACAAGTTATAGCTAGTGTGGGGAACCATGAACACTTTGGTCTTATCATACTTTTTCCTAGAAATCAGAGTGACTCTTTCCTGAAACCCTTTGCCCTGGGCCCTACCCTTCCTTCTCTTCTCCTACCACCACCCCATTGTTTGTTACCTACATTAGTTGCTGTGATGGTCTTCCTTATGACATCAGGTGCGTGTTTAGAACAGGTTAAACAATGACCAGTTACTGTCCTTCTTGTATATTTGTTTATGTGTGTGTGTTGATTTTTTATTTTGTTTTTGTTTTTGTTTTGTTTTTGTCTTTGTTTTAGTGTTTTTTTTTGTCTTTTGTTTTGTTCATTGGTGGATTTAAAAACGGGTGGGAGCGTGGCACATGAGCTACTAAGAAGCAATGGTATCCATTATAACAGAAGCAAGCATTGTCTCTGAGGGCAGAAGCAGCGTTCTCCATGTGCCACAAAACAAAAAAGCTAGATGCCTAATGTCTTAGTTAGGGTTTTCATTACTGTGAAGAGACATCATGACTACAGCAACTCTTATAAGAAAACATTTAATCAGGGTGGCTCGCTTACAGTTCAGAGGTTCAGTCCATTATCACCATGGCAGGAACATGGCAGCATGCAGGCAGATGTGATGCTGAAGTAGCTGAGAGTCCTACATCCTGCAGGCAACAGGAAGTTGACTGACACACTGGGCAGTATCCTGAGCATAGGAAACCTCAAAGCCCGCCCCCACAGGCACACACTTCTTCCAACAAGGTTATACCCAAGGCAACAAAGCCACAGCTCCTAATAGCACCACTCCCTGTGGGATTATGGGGGCCATTACATTCAAACTACCACACCCGAGTGGGCCATCTGCCCTGTATATATTTAATCCCAACCATGTGTTAGTGCCGTTTTTCTAAGTGTTCAGCGTGGGCTGGAATTTACCACAGGCTCACCCTGCTTAGTGTCCGGCAACTCTTCCTGTTTTTTCATGACTCAATCTGAAAGCATTCTTTTGGGTAACTTAAACATTTCCCCCCCTCTGGAGATGAAGGTCCCATTTAACAAGCACAGAAGTTTCCACTGACATGCAGGATTGATTCTTCACCCATGGTTTTGCATTCATTCGAGCCCACCAGGAGCCAGTCATAGTGGCCCATCTGTAATCACAGCACTTGGGAGGCTGAGGGAAGAGGGTTGCAAGTTCAAGGTCAGACCATACCTCAGAGCAAAACCAGAGAAGCAAACTTACTGTGCACTTGCAGTTTTGCCTCCTGGGTTTGTATATACATCGCCCAAGGAGGCAGCTCAAGGTTGTTTGTCTTCTGATATTTCAGGGACTGGCCCTTCTGGATTCTCACCACTGCTGTGAATCTCTGCCTGGCTAGTCTAGACACTAAGGCCTGAGACGCTGCCCAGAGACAATGCTTCTTCTGTAATAATAAATCCCATTGCTTCTCAGTAGCTCATGTGCCACACTCCCACCCCTGTTTTTAAATCCACCAATGAACAAACTGAAAAGCCTTTCTCTTAGGCCATGTACAGAAGATGCCTGCGAGTCTTCCCATGGTCCCCGGATCCTGTTCAGTGTCCTCTGCCTCCTGGGAGAGCTGAGCTCAGGCTCCAGGTGTCTGCTCCGCTGGCCACCACTTATTCCACACACAGCCTCCCTAACAGCTTCAGCCTCCTGTGTTCTCCATCGCACATGGCGCTGTGTGGCTGTCCTTGCTTGTGTTTTTTCGGGGGAACACGCTTACCCCTATGTCCCTTTCTTATGCCGATATGCTATTCCTACCCCAGCGTTGTTAGCTCTAAATGCTTCTTCTGCAGGGATCTGACTGGTCAGCAAGGCAGAACTAGTCACCGCATCCTCTTGGATGTCACTTGTGTTGAAGGGCCCATTCTCTGTGGACAGTGTTGTCACACCGCTGTTAAATAGGATGCACAGGCAGTGTTCAGCCTGCCAGAGGCCACACAAACAGTCCCCACAGGACCGGATGAGGGCTTTTGGCAATGTGACAAAGAAAGCTCCAGCCCATAGTTTATCCTAAGAATATACTATTTTCTAAAAAAATGTGAATGCTAATAAATTATTGTAGGGTAATTAATAAAGCAGAAGGGATATAACATGGTGTTTAATCACTGGGGAGTAATAACTATGCCTGTTGGGGTATATCTGCCCAGAGAATTCTTAGCAGATGTCTGAGTCAGATTCTAGACACAAGCTGAGTACATGGGGAATGTGTGTGTTATGTGTGTGTGTGTGTGTGTGTGTGTATTCTCCACTCTACTTCTCTATACTGGCTGAAATCCCCATTCTGTCTTTCTCTTAGCTTCAAAGAAGGCCTTACTAGGCAAAGCTCAGCTCTACATAATGGTCAACCAGGTTCCACAGGACATGTCCTGTCAGGTGCGACCCCACAGTGGTGTGGAGGCCCATACTGTCTTCAGTGTCTTCTGCATGTCAGGGAAACCGGTATGTGAGAACCCTTATCTGTCCTGAGGGGTTCAGGCAACCACGGCTCTTGGAAAGCATAGGAATTTTTTGTCTGGCAGGCTGCAGGGCTGGGCTTGCCTTGCATTGTGAGAAAGTTGTTCCTGCCTGGATGGGGGACTTCTCTTTAAAAGCAGCCTCCTCATTAGAAGGAGAGGACCCTTGCAGGGCATTGTCACAAAGTCAGGAGACTCTGTTAACTACGGCCATACAAACGGGGTGGGGGATCAACCTGAGGCATAACTCCATCACCAAGACATGTCTCTGACCCACACTTGCCCGCTTCGACCAAGGCTCCCTTTGAAGTCAGATGGCGGCACAGCATAAGGCTGTGAGTTTTCAGTCAGAGTCCTCAGGCTCTGGACACAATCTGACCCGGTCCTGTTCGGCCCACGTTCCTTCCCAGAAACCTGCCCTTGTGCATAGAGAAGAGGTTGTGACCCACAGGTTGCAAACCGCTCAGATAGGGGATCCAAAGACAGGAGAGCTAGCTGACCCAAGGGCAGAATATGAGAAGCCCTTCAGATTAAGAACTGACAAGTCCCACAGCGCCGGGAAGTCTCTTCCATCTGTGTGTACTGAGGATGATGTCAGTACCCTGGTCTAGGCTGAAAACATGACCACCAGTGGCCATGAGAACAGAGGTGTGTGGCTTTGATTGGTGATTCCATCCATATTGTACTCAGTTTCCTGTTTATTTTTACTCCCACGGATTGGATCATAGGACTTCCATTATGAATTTCGCTACCAGGTAGGAAACACTTCTCCACACACCCTGTACAGCGGACGAGATACCCAGTACTACTTCCTATTGCCAGCTGGTGAGACCACAGACAATTACAAAGGTAAGCCACAGTGTCAACCATGTGACTCGGTATGCCTACTTATCCCTCCAAACACTGTCTCCTGCCTTTTGAAAACAACGGATTATTAGAGGGGCCTAGAAATTAAAATCATCTATTCACCTCAGTCAATTTAGGCCCTTTACCTGTATTTTTTAATTTAAATTTAATTTAAAATGATAGTAGTTAGTGGAATACATTGGGTGGTTACAATATATTATTTTTAGGTATTTAACTTTAATTTCTTTTATTCTTTTTTTATCATTTTTATTGCTTTTATTGCACTATACATTTTTCTCTATTCCCCTCCCTTCCTTACCTTTCCCCTTCTACCCTCTCTGGTGAGCCCCACACACTCTCAATTGACTCAGGAGATCTTGTCTTTTTCTCCTTTCTACGTAGATCCATGTATGTCTCTCTTGGGATACTTTTTGTTGTCTAGGTTCTCTGAGGTTGTAGATTGTAGGCAGTTTTTCTTTGCTTTATGTCTAAAAGCCACTTATGAATGAGAACATACCATATTTGTCTTTCTGGGTCTGGGTTACCTCACAAAATATGATGTTTTCTAGATCCACCCATTTGCCTGCAGATTTCAAGATGTCATTGTCTTTTTGTTTTTTATTTTTGTTTTTTATACTGCTGAGTAGTACTCTGTTGTGTAAATGTACCACATTTTCCTTATCCATTCTTCAGTTGAGGGGCATATTCTTTAGTCGAGGGGCATTTAGATTGTTTCCAGGTTCTGGCTACGACAAACACAATGCTGCTATGAACATAGTTGAGCACATGTCCTTATGGTACGATTGAGCATTTTATATATATATATATATGTGTGTGTGTGTGTGTGTGTGTGTGTGTGTGTGTGTATGTATATATGCTAGGTCTTGAGATAAGTTGCTTCCTAATTTTCTGAGAAACTACCATACTGATTTCCAAAGGGGCTGTACCAGTTTGCACTCCCACCAACAATGGAGAAGTGTTCCCCTTATCCCAACATTCTCTCCAGCATAAGCTGTCATTGGTATTTTTGTTTTGTTCTTGGCCATTTTTATAGGTATAAGATGGAATCTCAGAGTTATTTTGATGTGCATTTCTCTGATGGCTAAGGATGTTGAACATGTCCTTAAGTGTCTTTCAGCCATTTGAGGTTTGTCTGTTGAGAGTTCTCCATTTAGGTCTGTACCCCATTTTTTATTGTTATTTGTTCTTTTGATGTCAAGTTTCTTGAGTTCTTTGTATATTTTGGAGATCAGTCCTCTGTGAGATATGGGGTTAGTGAAGATCTTTTCCCATTCTGTAGGCTG
>NC_022027.1:8624478-8642769 GCF_000317375.1 Microtus ochrogaster | reverse complement strand
TAGCTCTTGTAGACCAGGCTGGTCTTGAACTCACAGAAATCCGCCTGCCTCTGCCTCCCGAGTGCTGGGATTAAAGGCGTGCGCCACCATTGCCCGGCTCAGACCATATATTGTGGTCAGGATTACACTCTCTGTGACCCTGTACCCCATTTCAGCACTCCTTACGTTTTTGATGGACAGTGATACTCCGGAGGGCAGAAATAGTCCTACCTACCGTGACCTTGTGAATGGATGATGACTTACCTGCCCCCTCCTGCAGCACACAGTGATAGGCTCTGCCTGTCTGCCCTCTGTGACACCCTCTGTCCCCTGCCTGATGAGCACTTACTGACCTTACTTTGGTGTTCAGATCTTGGGTTAGGCTGTGAGGTCTCCCCAGAAGGACAGAAGAATCTTGAGGCCTTTTCTCATACCGTGCCTTATTTTTGAATCCCTGGTAAACAGGCCATTACCATGGGGGCAGCACTGATGACTCAGTGGTTAGGAGCATGTACTACTCTTGAAGAAGACCTGAACCTGATTCTCAGGACCAGGTTGGGTGGGTGCCTGTAGCCCTAGGTCCAGGAAATCCAGCATACTCTTCTAGCCTTCAAGAGCAGTTGCTCTCACATGTACACACCCTGACACTGACACACACAAAATTAAGAATAAATCTTTATAAGACAAAAATCTGAAAATTGCGATCAAGTTTGTTTTGTGTTGGTTGTCCACTCCTTGGTATGAACTATGTGTGGTTCGTATACCCAGTGAGACTCTGTCGAACTGATTTTTCCTTTGCAAGCAGTTATCAATCGGCGATAGCTTCTGGGTTCGGGATGGGGGCTCGCATCCACTCAAGGCTGTAATGCATCTGGCTTAGACCTGTGCAGGCCTTGTGCATGCTTCCACAATGATCGTGAGCTCACATGTGCAACAATCCTATTGTGTCTAGAAGGCCTTGTTCTTTTGGTGTCTTCCATCCCCTTTGGCTCTTACATTCTTTCTGCCTCCTCCTCCATAGGGTTCCCTGAGCCCTGAGGGGAGGGATTCGATGCAGACATCCCATGTAGTTCCAAAGTCTCACTCTCTGCACATTGTTCCATTGTGGTTCTCTGTATTTGTTTCCCTCTAATGCAGGACACGTCTCTGTATGGTTGAGCAAGAAATTGATCATTGGATATAGCTTTCTCTGATTTCTTTTTCTCTTCCTTCCTTTCCTTCTTCCTTTCTTCCTTCCTTTTGCCTTTTCAAATCATATGTCTTTTAGTTACATATTATATAATTTTGGGATGGCTGTGTGTTAGAATGTGTATGTTTCTGTCTCTGAATCTATATATGTTTCTTGTGCTTTTTCATTAGCTCCTTTTTTCTGTTTGTTCTGTTCTATTCAAGTTTTTTTTTTGTCTTTATGTTTTCTTATTCTTTTCTTTCTTTCTTTATTTTTTTTAGATGCCTGTTTGTTTTCCAATGAGAGAAAGCAAGAAAGGGTGTGAATTTGGGTGAATGGGGAGGTGGAAAGGATATAAGAGGGATCAGAGGGCAACTGTAATTAGAATATATTATCTAAAAATCTATTTTCAACAAAAATAAATATTTAAAAGCCATTGCTCCTATAGCTCATAGTTTTGCTTGACAAAGATTCTATTTACAGCTTTCTTGGTATCCTCGGTGTGTATGATGTGGGAAGGAAGACAGTTTGCCTGAGTTTTGCCAGCATCCCCCACCCTGTTACCATTGCCCATGCTATTCAGCTGCTGATGGTGCTTGAAGACACTTCCCCACAGCTAGTAGCTGGGATGACCCTCCTCTGTCATATTCCTTCACAGTCATTGTTTCTACTGAGATCACAGATGGCCAAGGCTCCAAGGTGCAGCCCTGCAGTGTGGAAGTGACTGTGCTACCCCGTTACCATGGAAATGACTGCCCTGACAAAGACCTGTAAGTAAGAGGGTGCAACAAAGACACCCGACAGCAGAGCTTATATTCCCCAGGAGGCGATAAAGAACTGCTAACAGAACAATGGTAATTGCTCTTCTCTTGCTGGGCAAAAAACAGGGTTTCCTGGTCACAGCCTGTTTAATACCTCTTGCACAGCCCTGTGCTGCTGCTTCAGAGTCCATGATGCTCTTTCTTTTCTTTCTAAAATGTTTTTTTAAATAGTTGTTTATTTATTATGTATACAATATTCTGTCTGTGTGTATGCATGCAGGCCATCAGAGGGCACCAGACCCCATTATAGATAGATGGTTGTGAGCCACCATATGGTTGCTGGGAATTGAACTCAGGACCTCTGGAAGAGCAGGCAATGCTCTTAACCTCTGAGCCATCTCTCCAGCCCCTCTAAAATGTTTTTAAGATTTATTTTATGTATGTATCTTTGGGAGGGTAGTGGAGGTTGGGGTTTCTCACATGTGTGTGGGGTACCTGAAGAGCCCCAAATAAGGCATCGAACCCCATGAAGCTGGGATAGAGGTCAGTATGAGTCACTCTACATAGATTCTGGAAAGTGAATTTGGATCTTCTGGAAAAGCAGCAAGCAGTCTTAACCACTGAGCCATCTCTCCAGCCCCTTAAACAGTTTAACTGGGGTATCATTTAAGCATTATATAGCTGTCCGATGGAAATTCCTCGCACTCACAGAGCACTGTGGCCTTTAGCATGATCTAGTTTGGGAACATTTGGTTATCATAACATCTTTGTACCAAACAGTAGTAACTCCCGAATCACCAACCCCAACGCCTACCTCCAAATCCCCAAAGTCAAAATCTTTGTGTCTAAAAATTTGCAGATTCTAGAAATTTCGGGGCAACAGAATAATGAGAATAAGCTCTTGAGTGTTCCTCTTCATTTCACGTATGAATATTGCTGAATTTCATCCATGATTCAGCACAAATAAGTACCTCGTTTTTAATGACTCAATAATATTTATTGTATTGCCTCAATTTCTTTACTCGTGGACATTGCCTAGTTTTGTCTGTAAGTCAGGTTATGCTGAAGATTTCTTTGCAAGCTTTGGTGTGGGTGAACATTTTCATTTCTCCAGGGAAGTACTGCTGGGCCATATCATACCTCTTACTTAGCACCTCTCCAGACAGGCTGCACCACTTGGTATTCCCATCAGCACTGGCAGAGGAGAGTGGTTTTCCTCCATGCTGACTGTGCTGGGCTTAGTTTTTGTGCTCACTCAATAAAAGCTGAAGTCATCTGGGAAGATGAAGCCTTGAGAGAATGTCTCCATCAGACTGACCTCTGGACAAGCCTGTGGGACATTCTCATGTTTAATGATTGACTACTGTATTGTGTGCCCCACCACACCTTGGGCAGGTGCTCTTGGGTTATATAAGAAAGTAGACTGAGCAAGTGATGGGGAACAAGCCAGTGAACAATATTCTTCCTTGGCCTCTGCTTCAGTTCCTGCTTTCAGCCTTGAGTTTCCTCCAGAACAGACTGTGACATGGAAGTTATCAGGTGAAATAAACCCTTTCCTCCCTGAGTTGTTTTTAGTTAGTGTTTTATCGCAGCAACAGAAAGCAAACTGGGACAAGCCATAAATGCTGAAATGCATTTATTGATCCTCATGTCGTGCCATGGCTCATGGATGTAGGTCAGAAGACAACTTTGGAGAACTCTCCTCCCCAACCTCCAGCTAACTCCTCTCCCACCATGTCCTAAGCCTTGATGTTGATGTGTTTACAGATGAGGGCTGAGCACTCGCTTCTTTATTCTTCACTCTTTGATTAATTATGTATTTAATTATGGGTTGGCCCTTTTTTTCCAGCTAAAATAGTTTTTAATCTCTAATTATTTAAAAGTATGTTTAAATTCTGTCACAGATGCCTTAGTACTACTGTTGTTTTCTTCTGCTCTAAGCATCCAAAGCCATTGTCACGAGGCAGAAGACTCCCTGCATGTATGAAGTTATCTTCAGCTTAGTAAACTCCAAAATGGTGGACTTTCATCCTCATGCAGGAGCTATAACATCTACCATTCTTTAATTAAGTGAAAGTTCTTATATATAATAAAACAAAGTAGACCATACCTAATTGAGGAGTGGTTTTTTTTTTTTTGTGGTTTTAAAACAATTTACTTCATAGTGAATACAAGGCAGAAATAGAGACAGCAAGGGACAGGAGACCAGATATGCCCTTCTATCCCCTGACACTAGTCTTCACCTCCTGCAATTTTTTTTATTAAAAATTTCTGCCTGGGTTGGCCCTTTTTATGATCAGAAAATATCCCTCTGAATCATTAAAATTTGATCCCCACTTTTTTTTTTTATTTTTAGCTTGATACAGGTGTAACCATTCTAGGTGCCTTAAGGTATCTGTCTGAATGGATGCCTAACTGTTATAGATTTAACATAGCACTTTATAGACATCACCTCCTGCAATGGATTTGTTGTTAAGGAATGTATTATTTGTGAACTTGCTATCCAGCATGTCTACAAATCTGTCTTCATTTTCTTCCTTTTCTTTTCTGCTTGCTGTTCATTATCTCTATTGTTTGGTCCCCAAATTCACAGCTGCTTTTCTCAAAATTTGCTTTTCAAACTCTGCAGTGAATTTTCGTTATTGTTAATACACACACAGCTCCAGAAATTCCATTTGATTTATAGCTTTTCTTCATTGCTAGACTATAATTGATTAGTTACTATAATACTGTTATTTAATCTTCAAGATTAGTTTTCTTTAGTTCTTTGAACATATTTATGATTCCCGCTTTGAAGTCTTTGATCAACCCATTATTTGGGTTCCTATTGTCTATTATCTTTCCTGAGTTTGGGTTGGTCTTTAAGCTTGTTTGGCTGTCTAAAAAGATTTCATTGAAAACTGGACCTTTTGTCTGATATATTCTGCCTCAGTTTTCTAAGGCTTCCTATGGCTGCTTTCGTTTCCTTGATGTTTTATTTGTGAGTTTATTGACTGTAGGAGATTAAATCTGTGAAACAGATTTTCCCTAATTGTGCAATCTGTGTTGTTTCTTCTCAGACTCATTTCTGTGTTTTCTCTTTCGCCTGGCTTCCTGCAGTCTTTAGCCAACATGTCATACTGTTTGGTATGTGATTCATTGCTCACCAAGCATTTTATTTAGTTCGACATTGTTTTACCTTTGGACATTTAGGCCGAGTTATTCAAGTAAATGGTGTTTTGCAGTCATATGGCAAAGACAGTGTAGAGCAAGAGCTGAAAAAAGTGATGGCTCCATGCACGGAGCTCTGTCTAAGACATGATGTTTCCTCTCTGGGTTTACTTTTCCATTCATAAATAAGTTTATTATTCCATTCATAAATAATTGAATGCCAAATTACTAAAAACTGAAGTCATAAACTTGGCGATTTTACATGGAGCCGCAAATATACCGTGAGTTTCCTCTCTAATCTGGGTCTGCGCACAATGAGTTCTCAATGATTAGGCTGTCTGTACTTTTTCAGCTTGCTCTAGCCACTGTGTCTTTGGCTCTGGGACACATTCCTTTATTTATCATGATGGTCGTATATTGGTATCTGTTTAACGTCTGGTGTTTTTTTCAATTCTAAACGAAGAGGTGCTACTAGTATTTTGGCACTGTGTCTAATTGTGTTTCAAGTTTCCCCGATACAAACCACCTTCCCTTCATGTCATTCTCTTTGGGTTCAGACCCACTCAAGGACAAACTCCATTCCCCTTTGGCAGAGTAAAGTTTTACAATGTTGTCAAACCATCGCCACCGTTCTGTTCCTTCAGATACGACTCCACCCTGGACACCCTGTCTTCTCTCCAGCTGGTGGGAAGTTACACGGAAGTCAGGAACTACATCGCCATGACCACTGTGATCCTGAGCCGTTTGTATGTGGAGAGCAGAAACACATCCACCTGTGGCCTATGGTCACAGATACAGGATGTATTGATTTCTTCAGCATGCAGAGTACCTTTAACGGACCAGGTATGTCCCTGAGCAGGGTAGCGCAGTGTCTGTAAACCTGGACAGCAGCCGTTGTCTGAGAGCTGCCTCCTCAGCAACCATCAGTCAAGGGATAAGGTCAAATTGTATGCAATTTCTATTTTGTAAACATCAATGTTTTAAAGTTTGTAAAGATTTATTCCATGCGTATGGTTATCTTGCATTTGTATATATCTGTGTACCGGGTGCTCATGGAAGCCAGAAGCAAGCCTTGGAGCCCCTGGAACTGGAGTTACAGATGGCTGTAAGCCACTATATGGTTGCATGGGATTGAACCTAGGTCCTCTAGAAATGCAGCCAGTACACTAACCACTGAACCATCTTTCCTGCCCCAAGTGGAGTTTCTCAATGAATGACTGTGGCTCAAAGACTGCTGCCCCTCTGACATTTCTGCACCTCTGCTTTACAATGGCCACCCAGGAACATTCAAGCCTACACACAGCAGGCCTTGCTTCGTTAGAATTACAGGATACTCTGCTAGACCTGATCATTTTCCTTACGCTGACATTTCCCTGTCCCTTCCTCTAAGCTCCTTTTAATCCTGTCCCTTTATTTCAGCTTCTGTTGTGTTAGTTTCCTACTAGGGTCTGGTGGTGCTGGCTAGGGACACATCAGAGTCATGCTGGACTAGAAGGAAACATTGAGGCCAAGGTCATAATCTCGCTACGAAAGGGCTGGCCCCTAGGGAGGCTTTTCATAGAAAAATACAATATGTGCTCCATTTCTTTATAAGCAAGCTACATTTGTTTTTTTTTTCAATTGTTTTTATTGAGCTATATATTTTTCTCTGCTCCTTACCCTCCTCCCTCTTCACCTTCTACCTTCTCCCATGATCCCCATGATCCCAATTTATTTAGGAGATCTTGTCTTTTTCTACTTCCCATGTAGATTAGATCCATGTATGTGTCTCTTAGGGTCCTCTTTGTTGTCTAGGTCCTCTGGAATTGAGAATTGTAGGCTGGTTTTTCTTTGCTTTATGTCTAAAAGCCACTTATAAGTGAGTACATATAATATTTATCTTTCTGGGTTTGGATTACTTCAACCAATATGATGTTTTCTAGATATATCTGTTTGCCTGCAAATTTCAAGATGTCATTTATTTTTCTATTGTGTACTACTTCATTGTGTAAATAGACAATATTTTCCTTATCCATTCTTCAGTTGAGGAGCATTTAGGTTGTTTCCAAGTTCTGGTGACTACAAATAATACTGCTATGAACATAGTTGGGCACATATCCTTGTGGTATAATTCAGCATCCTCTGGGTATATGCCCAAAAGTGATATTGCTGGTCTTGAGGTAGGTTGTTTCCTAATTTTCTGAGAAATTGACATACTGATATCCAAAGTGTCTGTACCAGTTTGCACTCCCACCAGCAATGCAGTAGTGTTACCTTTACCCCACGGCCTCTCCAGAATAAGTTGTCACCAGTGTTTTTGGTCTCAAGGACTAGAAGGCAGGAAATCATCAAATTGAGAGCCAAAATCAAGAAAGTAGAAACAAAGAGAACAATACAAAGAATCAATAAGCAAGCTACATTTGAAATAATATGATTTCTCTATAGTTTGTTGACTTGTTTCTGCTGTTTAGGAAGCAATGGTGGACTCTATTCATATACTGAGAGACCTCGTAAGCTTCCCTAATAAGGTAAGCACTATTTTTTTATTGATTTTTATTGAGCTCTACATTTTTCTGTGCTCCCCTCCCTGCCTCTTCCCTTCCCACTTCAACTCTCCCCAAAGGTCCCCATGCTTCCAATTTACTCAAGCGATCTGGTAAGCACTGTTTCTTTCTTGGTATATTTTCCTGGAATTTTTACAATTATAAAGGCCATGATCAAGACTTGATAAATATATGATTCAAAATTTTATTTTGACATTGAGATTAGAGACAGAACTTTCTCTTAAATATTTCTCCTAACAGTATTATCCATCTCAAGCCATGCCTAAGGACCTTTCCTTCATGCAGAATTAGAAGTACAAAGGAGTAACAAGTGCCTGCCATAGTATGAATCACATTGGTGGGCAGATTGTTCTTTATTGAATTTTCTCATGGCCATGCCTACTTGTTTTCTCAAATATATTCAGCATTCCCCAGAGTCCCTCAATAGGTGTCTTCACTCTGCTGTTCTTCGAGAAATGACAGAATAACTCATGGGGGTCCCTCATTGTCACCAGTCAGCAAATCTTACTGCAATTACATCTGTCTTCACACCCTGTCACTAGGAAACAAAAATCTGGGCTTCCAGCAAGCATCCTCCCTCCATCTGTGCTCAGGAACCAACCTACCATCACCCTGTATGGCCTCAGTCCAGCCTGTGTGACTGCTGTCCCTGGGGTTGGAGCATGTTCAACCTGAGCGATTGTTCCATCTCTGTCATACTGTCCTTCAGGGTTTGTCTCCAGGTTGCCCATGCTAGGCTACTTCCTTTATTCCTCTTCTAGATGATGCCAAGGAATGTCATGACTCCCACTTAATTCTTTAAATACCCATATGCAGATGTCCACCCTCTTCCAGCAGCCCTCGTTTCTAGGCACTTCTTTCCAGTGGAGCATTGAGGTAGCACCTGGGTTTGCAGCGTTCATGCCTGTTGTCTGCCCTACAGCTTTACCCATAGCAGTGGCTTTGCATACTTGTTAGTGCTGAAGCTAAAAGATCCCTCAACTCTACCAGAAAGCTCTTCTCAGCCTCTTTTTTCCTTCATAAGAGATGCATGAGGGTGTGGTTCATCCCATGGCCTCATGGCTCAGGTTTTGGTTGCCATCCTTGGTTCTCCAGTTCCTTCCTCCCTGAAATGCTGACATCATAAGCGTTTCAGCAGGGAGTCACATGGACCTCTTCTCCGATACTCTCTCCAGATGACCTCTTCTAGTCCATTAGTCTTAAATCAATGTGACTATATCAGACTGTGCATTTCGTATCCTCAGCCCAGCCTTCTCTCGTGTGCTGTAAATCAGTCTCACATTTCCAAGTTCAAAGCCACTCCATTTTCTTCCTGCTTCCTTTGGCTCAAGGTGGGACCCAGAGTCTTTACCCAGAGTCAACTCAAAACACGCCTGAGCATTCTTTGATTTCTGAGTCCATCAAGTGCAACTAAACTAGTCAGTTCTTCCTTTAAAAAGATGCAACTAGAATCTCCCTGTCTCTTCCATCTCTACTGCGCGGCACTAACCTACATGCTGGCCATCTTTTCATCCAGGCTGTGTGTCTCGCTCATCACACTCTCTGCTTCCTTTCTGACACCTTTATAGCATTTGCCACAACCAGCAGGCAGAGCATTATTGTGGAAAAGCCTACAGCAGTTAGTCACGTCCCCTCTCTTAATGTCATTCTACAGCTGTGTGTTCACATTCAGGGACACACGAACAGCTCGCCATAGCCTGTATGCTTTGGCTGCTTCTGATCTTCACCTTCATCACCTGGGCCCTTCAATCAATCACACTTCTTAATTCTGGCCCATAACTTGTCCTATCGCGCCCTGCCTTTGGCTCAGCAGAGAACTGAGAACAATCCATAGACACTCAGCCCAAGTGCTTCCCTTGCACCCTCCTCCTTCTTGCTGGGCTCCCTCCTTTGGTAGCTGTGTACTTAGCAGCTGTGTTGCACATTTCTTTAGGGCTCTTCTTTCTCTCACTGGAGTGTGGGTGCCATGACAACAGAGAGGCAGAGTAGAATGAGTGAGAGACCCTGTGGCCTTGCCATCTATTTCCTATTCTTCCTCCTATGCATCTTCTTCATCTTTAATGAAGAGGCCAAATCGGAAGGTTGACCACACACTCCTCTTTGCTTACAGATCTGCCTTCATAAAACACATCCACTCATGTCCCGTGAAACTCAATATGCCTGTGGCTCTCTACATTACAGAGAGGGTTGAGATTCTCCACATGGCACACAGCTCAGTATCTCTGTGTCTCCCTTTGCAAGCCATCTCTTCTATGCTCTGTCACTTTAGGTTTTTCTCATGTTCCTGAAGTAATAAGTTTTCTCTTAACCTGGTACAGGTTTCTTCCTGCTGCTCTTTCAAAAAACTTGTTTCTTATCAAAGATGGTTTCAAATGCCATAATCTCCATGAAGCCCTCGGGGGATCTGATGACAGAGTTGTCTGACTCCACATAAACATAGCACTTGAACTGGCATTTGGGGCCACATCTGCCTTCTAAATTCCTTCTCCCAGGGTGCAGGCTGTGCTAAAGTCATGTTAGCTGCTATAACAAAAAGCCCGGGTGTCTGAGTGACTGAAAACAGAGAAGGTGTTTTCTGAGTGATCCTTTCATGGAGACACAATCACACCCTCCTTATTCTCATGCATCTGACATCTCCACTCTATGGCTCCCCAGTTCAGGGGAGAAGAATGCAGTTAAGTGTGCCACGTGTCATTGATGTCACTCTGGAAGTGACAAGCCTAATCCCACACATTTTCTTGATTGTTGTACATGTGCCCTCAGCTGGACTCCAGGACCTGGAGTATGGAGTTTTTGCCCAGACATGACTCCTCAGAAGGCTCAGGAGGGTGACATGGTATGGATCAACCCATGCCTCTCCACAATCCTGTCGTGCATCTCCCAGAAATGAAGCTGAACATGACTGCCATTTCTGAAGTAACCATTCCTGATATTTTTGCTTGTTTGTTTATAAATTGTGCAGCGCAAAATTGGGCATAATGCTCTTATATGTTTAAATGGATGACAGTTCTTTATTTAAAACCCTATTTTGATTTAGCTCTGGAAGTAGTTTAAATGCTCTTCTGGGGCTGAGGGAATGTCTCAACCAATCAAGTGCTTCCTGCACAGGCATGGAACCCGAGTTTATGTCCCCAACAACTGTGTAAAAAGCTCAGCACAGTAGCTCATACCTATAATCCCAGAACTAGGGATACAGAAACTAGGAGAGGCCTGGTCCTCGCTGGTCAGCTAGTCTACCAAACTGGTAAGTTCCATGTTCAGGGAGAGACCTAATCTCAATAAATAAATACATACATACATACATACATACATACATACATACATAGATGGAGAGTGACTGAGAAAGACACCTATCATTCATATCCAGAGTTCTTCCATATGCATGTATACACACACACACACACACACACACACCCCAAAATAAAAAACATGTATTTGTACACATAAGCACAAATAAATTTCAAAAATAAATTCACTTCCAGACTAGCTTACTTTGGGAGAGAATTTCATTTTTGAAGCTATTTCTAAGCCACTGCTCACTATTGGTTAAAAAGTGTGACTGCCAGAAAACAGAATCTGCTCATCCCACCACACATATTTCTATAACAGTTGCTAGAAGCTGCTAAAGACCAAAGAAGGAAATGTTTAATCCCTGTCTTGTAGACACTGATCAATGAAATTAATGTAGAAAGACATCCTTTAAAAAACAGAAAAGAACTATGTTAGCTTGGCATGGTAGCCTTTACTTCCAGCACTCCGAGGCAGAGGCAGGTAAACCTCTGTGAGCTCGAAGCCAGCCTGGTCTACAGAGCAAGTTTCAGGGCAGCCAGGGCTACACAGAGAAACTGTGTCTCAAAATCAAAAAGCTCTGCTAACAACCCTGTCATTAGAAAAGGGGTACAAGCCCTCTGCAGCACAGACAACTGTTCAGTTAACCCCAGTATATGTGAGGAGCTGTTAGCTTGCAAAATGAGGATGATAGAATTGCGGCTCTTGGTGGTAGCGTGGGAAGCACGTTTTCAGAATGAGTCCTTCTCTATCAGTACACAGAGTGAAGTATTCAGAGGTAAAACCAATATCTGAGATTTTCCATTATAAAAAAGAACCTAAGAGGGAATGCAAGAACAAATGTTGCTTGGAGGAGAGAGGGGCTCATGAGTGTGCACAGCCCTGTGGACAGCTGATGGCTTCCGGGAAAGAGCCGGATTCTTTAAGTGCGTGGCCCTTGGTGGATTGATCACGCTCTCTTGGATGATCCCTCACCCATTAATACACGGGCGGCATACATGGATCTGGGAGGACGTCAGGCAGTTGTGAGTGCGTCTCAGATGAATTAGGCAAAAGGGTGGGTGGGAGACATGATCAAAATACAGAGTATCTACATATAAAATTCTCAAAGAATTAATAAATGGGCACTAATTTCTTAAACGCTGCTAGTGAAGGGTAACTGTTTAAGGTGGGCAAGGGTGTGGTGACAGTAGCCCACCCGCTCTGCCTACACAAGCATTTGGAATGGTGGAGGTTTATAAAGAAGGAAGCAGAGAAGGAGGGGTTTGCTACGCAAACAGAGGGCAAAGGTATTACTAGTAGAGGAATATGCTTGGTATCAGGAAGAAGTCTTAGCTATTGGGGGTTGATAAAAGTCCAGTGCATCTTAAGCACAGATTATGTGTGGGTAATGGAGAGAATGGAGGATATGGTATGATGCTGGGGCCAATATGTCACGGGATTTATGGCATGTTTTTACAAAGTGCATGCCATACTAAAGCACAAAGGGCTCTAAGGGACCTTTTGCTTTCCCTTGGTCATTGTGTGAATGAAGAAGCTGAGCATCCTAGAACAAATGGTTGCTGGGAATGGTGTCCACTCATCCCCTAATACCAAACAGGAACTGAATTCTGTTGCCTTGACACCATGTTGAATCATTTTGATACCTAGTAACAGAGAAAGAAGCAAAAGTCTACTCACCGCGCGCCAGCGAGCATCTAACCCCATCCCCTCTTCCCTGCAGTTGAGCTTTATGAGCGCTGTGCACATCCTTGAATATGCACAGATACTCCTAGCCCAAGGTCCGTTCTCCAGGAAGTTGCTGGTCAACAAAAACCTGGGAGCTGAGCTTATCCTTCTCATCTCTGGAGTCTGGGAAGCTGCCAAGGAAGACGGGAGAAAGGAGGACTCTCTGCAGGAAGAAGGCATGAAGATCATCTCTGACATGTTACTAGTAAGATGGTCTATCCACTCACAGAAATTAGCCACAGGCCTGGGTGCAGCTCAGTGGTAGAGTGTGTGCTTGGCATGCATGAGACCCTTGGTTCCATCCCCAGCAGACACACAGACATGGACACAGACACATGCGTGGACACAGACACATGCACACACACACACACACCAAACAAAATGAACAGCTGCTCCGTTCACACACTAACCAGTAATATATACATGCATACATACACACATACATACATATGTCCCTTTTCCCATTGAAAATTTAGAGTTGGTTCCTGAGAGCTGAGCCACGGTTCTGGGTGGCAGCTCAGCATTTGGGAGTGTTCATCTGGAATGCTAAGTCTTCTGTGGCAGCAGTGTTGTGTGTCCGGTGTTAGGATAGATCTTTTGGGAATTGGGGGTATACTTTGTTTTCTGCAGAATGGCATGAAGTCACACAAAAGATTGCTTGGAGACATTAGCTTTAAAAGTGTCCCTGCTGAGCTATGACTGTTTTTAAAAAAAGATGTCTATTTTATCTATTTCTGCTGCAATGGTTTTGAGACATCGTCTCGGCTATTTTATTCTGATAAAATGGCAGTGTTCTGAGGAAGCAGTCAGTTAGTAGTAGAAGTCCATTGCTTTCCTTTCCCTGCCTTCCCATCTCTCCCGAGCTTGCTGGTTTATTTAACTAATAGCTATCACAGTGCTTTGAAAATTGTAGATCAAATAATCCTATGCTTGAATCTGGCCTTTTCTCATCATTGTTCACATGCAGATGTGAAAATGTCTTCCGTCGGAATGTGTACTAAAGCTTAGGTTTGTGTACATACCAACTGGCCTAAAGGTCTTGAAAAGCCATCATACCATCAAAACTCTGCTTATGAACTGAGAAGCACCAGGAAACTTAGCAATTTTTAAGAAATTAATAAAATATCAGTGAGATGCACCCAAACAGGGAAGAGCCATTTGTGCCTTTAGTGTTACTGCCTTTGGTGTTTTGTACCCATTTGCTCATTCATCTTGCAAGAGTCCTCACCCTCCTGTGTTTGCAGACCTGTCTCTCCTTGGGCCACCAACATCAACTTCACATAAGTGCTGGGAAGATGGAGTTCTGGACCCTTCTCCATCACAGCTTCCAGAAGTCTAGTCAGAACCTGGGCTTAATCTGGGTCCATTTCCCTGGTGAGCTGGCCTTGCGCCATCCTGCTCAAGAGGCATCCCAAAGCCCATGCTACATCAGCCAGCTCATGCTCTTCATGAATAGCCCTTACCCAGAGGGACGAGCTCCTGGACAGGTATGGCACGAGGCCTCTGCCACATCTAATGGCGGCTTCAAATGCTCAGTGACCCAACTTCTATAAGAAAGGAGAATAGGTTGGCATGCTTGCCCATTGTCTTTGTTTCCAAAGAGAAGCCACTTTGAAGTGGCTAAAGATCACTTTTGCTGTGTGCAAGGTGACCTGTAGAAGACTGGTGGCAAGGAGGTATTTTCCAGAGACAAGGCCAGAGAGAGAAAGGAAAGAGTTATTAGACAATACCACAGAAGGAGCTGCGGGCAAGTCCGAGGGGGAAATGCTGACTTAGCCTTATGTGGGGTCATGAGCTGGGCGAATAGGTGGGCGGCCTTCTCACCGTCTTCTTAATTAGTACAGCTTCCAGCACAAGTCCTCCTTTTTGACACTGGCCATTTGGGCGAAGGCGTCATAGGTCATTAAGAGTTAAACTCTAGTTGTTTACCTAAGATGTCCCAGGTGTCTGAAGTCAGGCTCCCAGAGATCATGGCCTGATTGTTCAAGTATCAGGATTTCTGTTTTTAGTCTTGGTCTTCTGTCTTTACAAATTTCTCCAAAAAAAAAATCTTAGCAGAACTAGGGCTCTGTGGTCTCTGTTAGGTGGATCCACACAGTATTCACCGTGGCGCCTTCCCATCTTTGTCAGGGAGTCTAGGGCCAGAACATGTGGTGGAGTGGTCATGGCTCAGGCAAGTTTCACTGTTCCTAAAACCAACACAGAGTTCAACCAGAACAAAACTTGAGAAGGGGCTTCTGAAGAGCCACGAGTGTTCTCTTCCTCCACACTAACAGAGAGGTGCATGTGGTCTGTCCCACCTTGGGGGTGTGGAAGTCAGAAGGGACTTCCAAGGTCTTTGCACTTTGACATGACCTTCTACTTTCAGAATCCACAATGGCTTCTGGGTCTGTGAATCACGTGGGGCAGGACAGGCATAGCAGTAGTGAGCACAATGATAACCCCACCCTCTGCCTTCCCAGCTAGCTCAGCTCAGCGGGACCCTCCTCTTCCTCTTCCTCCTCCTCCAGATCCTTCTCCACCTTCTTTTCCTTGTCCTCCTTGTCCTCCTTTTCTTTTTCATAAGATAGGTTCTCACTATGCAACCATTGGAGTCAGAGAGACCCACCTAGCTCTGCCTCCTGAGTGCTGGGACCACCACACCCATCCCAGATACTTCTTTTTATAAGAGCTCTTAATAGTTTTTTAACTTAAAAAAGCTGTCATTTCAGCAAGGAAAACATGCAAGGAGTGTTAGCAGTGCCCCCCCCCCCCGCATCTACACAAATCCTGCCTACCTATCTCATTAAACTCATTTTGTTTGATCAGAATTGGACAGTATGACTTCACTTCCTGCTTTTCATTGCTTTGTTTTGACTTTGTTTGTTTGTTCATTTGTTTGTTGAGAGATGGGGTCTCCCCACACAACCCAGATATCCTGGAACTCACTATGTAGACCAGGCTAGTCTCTAACTCACAGCCATCCATCTGCCTCTGCCTCCAGGGAGTGCTGGGATCAAAGGTGTGCTCCACCATCCCTATCTGCTTTTCTCCTTTGGGCCAACTGTCGGCTTCATTTTCTTTGTTCCCCAAGGTGGGCAGCGTGGTGAGCCCTCTACTCTACAGTTGCAAGGACAGGAGCCGCATTCTCAGAGGACGGCTGGAGACACCTGTGACCGTGGAGTTCGGGGAGGAAGACTACCTGGTAAAGACAGCTGACCCACACTGCCTCTGCTGCCTTTAGGCTGGGCTGGCTGCTTTCTAATGCATTTGCCTTCCCCAAGACAAACCGCCTGACTTGCTCTCTTGCCTATCGGCAGCACCAGAGACATCCAACTGTGTTCACCTTGCTTCGGGATGAGGTGAACCTCCACGGGTTCACTGGGCTTTCTGAAAAACCCCAGGAAACCTTACAGATATGCATCAAATTCTTGAAGCTCAGAAGAAGAGCCTTCCCCGTCATGCTGCTAGTAAGGTGTGTGAAGGGGAGCAGATAGGTGGATTGGTTCTGAAGGAATAACAAGGGTCATTGTCAAAGAAATTATGTATATGCCTACATGTATATAAGTATGTAATCTATTTAGAAAATGAGCTTCCACCCTTTTTTAAAAGTTAGATTCCCGCCTGTTAACTAAACTGAGAAACACCCGAGTTTCAGTCATACATAGTGTGACACCATTTAGAAGTCTGATAACACAACAGCACAGACCTGGACAGCAATTATTCTATTGTTCCCTCCCTCCCTTGCTTCTTTTCTCTCTTTTTTTCTTCCAGGAGAAAAATGTATTGAAATTATATTTTCCAAAAGACTTGACCTATTAATTCTCTCTCTCGGAGCTGTTGAGCATGTGAGATTAGATTGGTCTCAGACAGCGGCTAGACTATGTGGAGAAGCCATTGGAGATTCTTTGGACTCTCAGGCAGAAAGGACTGCTAGAAGCCACTGTAGTGACTGAGTGGCAGGTGGGGAGGAGCATTGTCTTCTGGAAGAAGCAGCTCTGTGTCCTTCTGTCCTGGGAGTCCCATGTGTTTAGGCAGATGTTAACCGTACTACAGCATCTGCTTGACCATGTAAGTCCTTGGCTGGCTGGAGGGGACTTGGGAGCAGTAGTGTGTCTGTCATGGCTCTGCTGGGCAGATAGGCTCCACACACAGCTGAGTCTTCCTTCCCTCGCTCGACTCTATGCGCCATGGGAGCTGAGCCATTGGGCATCTATTTGCTTAAAGAATCTATTTTTTTTTTACCTAGTCCTTCAAAGTCACATACAAAAGGGAGGTGCTTGGAACTTTCTTTATCTGAGTAGTTAGAGGCTCTGATCTCTACCTGCCAACCCCCACACTTCCTGGTAGCACGATGAAGCATTAGAAAAGCTCCCATGTGCCCTGAGCCTCAGCATGCAGCCAGGTCTTTGCTCTTATGCCACAAATAGAGCTAGGCATTATTCTTACTTTTTCATGAAGTAGCTTTTGTTTGGTTTGGGTTTGTTCTTTACAGATATAAGGGAAAGTGTTATGTTTGTATATGGGGTGTTATGTTTGTATATGGGAGGGGATGGAGTTAAGGGGCTAAGTGTACCAGAGGATGAAGTACATTGGTTCTTTTTTAGCCCTGACTATCCCCAACTATCCGTTCCTAGAGATAAGTACGATCATCACAAAGTGCATAAGTAAAGTCTACACAGAGGGGCAAGCTGTCTCACTACCTCTTGTTTGCCCCTAGGTTCTCCAAGAAGGCCACGCCTTCGGATTTTCTTGTGAAGCAGGTATACTTCTGGGATAAGCAGACTGTGCAAATTTATGTACCTGCTCTTCTGTGGAAAGGTCAGTGCGTACGTGCTAAGCCTTTGACGTCTGTCTTCCCTAACATCTCTATGAGGCACAGTATCAGATTTCCTGGTCATCTAGCTCTTACTGTCTTTCCATTTTTCTGCACTCTAATGCTTACAATTGAAAGTCTTGGTGTGTTTAATTCACTGTAAATCCCCCAAAGCAGGAAAAAAAAAAAAAAAAAACAGAACCTGGTGCACCTTTTAGTCCTTCCTCTTTGTCTATCCCCAGTGGCCCTTCCACCTGCATTTGGGGTGGAGCATGTTCCTTGCATAGTTCACATGTGTTATTGATATGTTTTACCCCCTTTTCTAGGAGCCGATGTGGGGTATTTGTCCCTGCTAGACGCTGATTATGACAGGAGACCTCCAAACAAATACCTTGCTGGGGCAGTAAACTACACAGTGCATTTCCAGTGGATCCAGTGTGTGTTTTGGGACAAGACAGAGTGGAGATCCGAAGGTCCCTGTCCTCAGCCCGGAACTTCTCCTGAGAGAGTCAACTGTAGGTACGAGTCTCCTGCTGGGGGAAAGCCTGGGGGTTTTAACAACTGGTTCCATTTTTTCGCCTGCATTTGTGTCTGTCCCTGGGACCTTCTGTGAGAGGTGTCCTCTCACGGAAGCTGGGCAGTCTTGATTGACAGATTGTGCCTGCTACACCAGTCTGCGTGTCAGTCTTGTGGCTCCCAAGGACAGGGGCTGTCTGCTGGGCATCCCGTCTGAGCCACCTGTCACGACGGGCATGTTGCAGGTAGTTGCTGGTGCCCACTGAGAAGTGAGTCTGCAGATGAGCCTGTGAGTCCATCCAATCCTTACCATAGATAGATGCCAGCATGCTGTGACTACGTGCTGACGACAGGCTTTGTAGT
>NC_022027.1:8568055-8624301 GCF_000317375.1 Microtus ochrogaster | reverse complement strand
ACAGTCCCTGCCTTTATAAGCAGATGAGGGGACTGGGACTGAAAAGTCACTTCACGTGGAAAGAGAAGTCTCTGCATGGGCACAAGCAGCCTTCTTAAGATATCTGGGTCATATCACTAAAGTGAACACTATTTATCAATTTAATGATCAGTTTAGTCCACTCATTTGTGCTGCCCTTTGGGTCTGTGCTCAGAGTGCCATGGCTGGATCATACAGTAGGTTCTCCTTTTAGCCAGAGTACCTGCACCAACTCCATTCCTACCAACAGTAATAAGGGCTCCCTTCTTCCTACAGCTTACCAGAATTGGTTGTCTCTTGAGTTCTTGATAGCAACCATTCTGATTAGGGGAGATAGAATTCCAATTCTAATGTTAACTTCCCTGCTGGCTAAGGGTCTTGAATGCTGTTTCAAATGCTCACTTGCCTTCATTCTTTTAAGAAGTCTCTGTTCAGACACACACACACACACACACACACAGAAAAGAAAGAAACCTGGCAAAGCCAGGCAGGGTGGTATATGCCTTTAATCCCTGCACTCAGGAGGAAGGCAGATGTTTCTGCGTTTTGAGGCAGCCAGGGTGACATAGTGGGACCCCGTGAGAGAGATGGTGGCAAGGCTGCATTCCTTACTTTGTAAGTGCCTGGGTTCCCTGCTGCAGCATCCTTCACCGTGCTATCTATGGCCAGAATGAGTCTTTTGTATGTCATAATAAACTCTTGTTAAAAAACAAAAAAAAAGAAGTCTCTGTTCAGATACATAACCCATCTGCAATTGCACTGTTTGTTTTCTTAATGCTTAGGGTTCTTTTTTTTTTTTTAGTTCTTCACATAGCTAGATTTTTTTCTGCATAACCCTTTTTTTCATTTTTCTTTTACTGAAATATATTATTTTCTCATGCAATATATTCTGATAATAGCTTCCTTTCCCTCTATTCCTCCCAGTTATTCCCTAACTCTCCTCCTGTCACAATCTAGTCTCCTTTCTATCTCGTATTTGAAAAGAACAGAGTTCTAAGAGATAATAATAAAAATGACAAAATAAAATATATTAAAATTAAGCAAAAGTTATCATATCAAAGTTGGAAGTGCCAACCCAACAGAAGGAGAAGAGTCCTAAGAGCAGGCCCAAGAGTCAGAGACCCTCATTCTCACAGTCAGGAGCCCCAGGAAAGTATTATCTAGACAGTAATCCCCTCCCAGATAATAGCTGGCAAAGATTGTCCTCTAATCTGTAGGCTGCCTCGGCAACCAACTGGCAGTTTCATTTGCTGTGCAGGTTTTTAGTTTCATGAGGTTCCCTTTGTCAATTGTTGGTCTTATTTTCTAAGGAGCTAGAGTTAGAAAGCCCTCCCAAATGCCTATGTCTTACAGAATACTCTCTACCTTTCTGTCTACTGGCTTTACAATCTCTGGGTTTACATTGAAGTCTTGAATCTACTTGGAATTGATTTTCATGAAGGATGGGGGTAGATTAGAGCCTAGTTTCATTCTTCTACATGTAGGTGCTTGGTTTTTTCAGCACTGTTTTTTTTTTTTTTAATTCTGTTTTTTCTTCAATGTACACTTTTGGTATCTTTGTCTAAAAAACAGTGGCCAAAGTTATGCGGACCTATATCCAGATTCTCTCTTTCAACCCCCTGGTCTCCATGTCTCTTGTTTGTGCCAACACCATGTTGTTTTGGAGTAACCTTTTGCAAGCGTGTGGTACCATGGGAAGTTACTGGTAAAGTTTCAGTGTTCCAGTGTTCTTTGCTTTTACATGAAAGCAATCTTTTGTTCTCTGTTACATAGTACTCCCTCCCCCAGAGCCAGGGGCACAAAGAAGAACACACAGAAACTACCTGCAGGATGATAAAGGGGAGGCAGTTTTGTTTTACGAGAATAGCATTTACCGTAGTTGCCACGCCTGCCTGTAGGTGGCAGTGTTTCCCGATGCAAGACAGCTCAGTATGGTCTCCAAAGCAGCTGACTCCCGGTACTCAGACTTGGGACTCTGTAGTACCTCAGAGAGATACACATGAAGACATGGCAAACTGGCCCACATCATAACAACGGAATGGTTGCTGCTTCTTTTTCTCCAGCTTCTCTTTGTCCAGTCACAAACAGCTGGACTTAGCCCACATCAGTTATTCTGCTCTGTTTTCCCCTTCTAGCTACCATCGCCTGGCGCCTTTCTCTGTCCTCAGAAGAAAGCTGAATGCCACTTTCGAAGTGAGCAGCATTTCTGAGTTCCGGAGGTGAGTGCCATTCTCCAAAGCAGAGCTTCATTTCATGTTCTAGTGTCCGCTTAAGAGTCTCTCATGCTCCGTTGAGTTTATGCGTAATGCTTATGCAACGTGTTTGATTTCTAGAACACAGATGTGAGGAATGATTGTCTTCTATGTCATATTATTGTTTATACTGTTTATACTTTATGTCGACTGACAGGAGCTTTATAAACACCAGGAATCCGGTATCTTTCTACTTTTAACCTCAGCTATATTTCAGTGGAGACTGGGTCAATTTTTATTGATTTATTTAATATTTACAGCAATCAAAAATAATACTCGCATTGCTTTTCTTGGTTTATACTGAATATTATAGCCTCATTTCTAATATCAACCTTGTTAGTTGGGGTTTCTATTGCTGTGAAGAGACACCATGACCATGCCAACTCTTATAAAGGAAAAACATTGGGGCTGGCTTACAGTTTCAGAGATTTAGTTCATTATTGTCATGGAGGGAAGCATAGCAACGTGCAGGCAGACATGGTGCTGGAGAAGGAACTGAGGGTTCTACATTTTGATCGGCTGGCAGCAGGCAGAGACTGCAACACTGGGCTTGGCTTGAGCTTCTGAGACCTCAAAGCCAACCTCCTAGTGACACACCTCCTCTAAAAAGGCCACATCTCCTAGTGCCACTCTCTATGGCCAAGCATTCAGAGTCAATGGGGGCCATTCCCATTCAAATGACCATGAACTTCTGCCATATTTTAAATAAGTTTAAAAGTTACCATAGCCAGTTTCATAGTGAAAAACTTTATTCAGAGTTTGGAATATGAGCGCATTGACAGCAAACTTCTTTGAATATTTTTTTGTATTTATATTGGTGGAATATGAAACTGTACTTCCCTTATGAATGGTACTTAGTAGATTTGCTGGTGGGCCCAATAGGTAGCAAGTAGTCATTAGTTACTAACAACCAATGCTGCCCCAGGGAAGGTTCCCAGTCAACCAATTCTCGGGACTTACCGTACAGAAATTCCAGTCCTGGTTTTCCACAACACCAATATTATTTGTGGGTAAACAAGGAGGAGTGGGACAGTGGAGTTACTACAGATAGAAAATGGCACCTGAAGTCGCCCCAAAGCACTGGTGACATCTGCGTGGTTCCAGGAAGAAATGTAGGAATAAGAAGGATGAACTAAAGCCAGGAATCTCAAGTTCATGAAGTGGGACTGAGAGCAAGTGTGACCTGGGTCTGATTCTGGTCTGGAAGCAGAAAGGAGGACACCAGGTCGGGGATTTAGAGTGTATAGCATCCTTAGATATGGAGGCAGAGGGATGAGGCAGGAGACTAGGAAGGTAGCATCCCCACACAGCATGGGCCCGCTGCAATTCTGGCAAGTAGCCATAGAGCCCAAATCCAGGTACGTTAAGGTCCAGCTGGAGGAACTTTACACGGACGACTCCCTGTGGATCTGCAGAGGAGGGGGCTGGATGATTGCTCTCCAGGAGGAATTGGTGCTTGAGTACCAGGGACGAGTTGAGTGTTAGCTACGAGTAGAGCAGCCTCACTCCCGGGGGCAGGGGTATGCAAAGAGGCACAGGGAAGCCTCTGGAGCATCTCCTGTCTTGTCCTGCTGGGGAGGCAGGAAGGGAACAGAATGTCACGCCAGTATCATGAGGGACATTCTTCTTTCTTTCTTTCTTTCTTTCTTTCTTTCTTTCTTTCTTTCTTTCTTTCTGTCTGTCTGTCTGTCTGTCTGTCTGTCTGTCTTCCATTTTTTTCATTATTAATAAAGATTAAACCCAGAGCCTCACATATGTTAGGCAAGTACCTGGCATTCTTCTTCAATTTCCCAGTACAAGTTCCTTAGACCACAGGGTGCAGCTTTCTGGCACCTCAGCTGGATCATCATAGGCCCCCTGGGGCTTCACTGTAGGCTGTGGGATGCCTAGCATTGGCCACAGGCAGCTCTGTATTTTCAGAGTCCCCTTCCACTCAGCCAGTATCCGATGTTTGAGAGACATGCCCATGAAGACCAATGAGAGTTTGGGAATTTGGGATGAGCTAATGCGTCTTCCTGAATGCCCGGTCCCATGAGAAATCCCCTGTATTTTTCTCTCTTTGTTTCCAGCGACCCACATAATTTGCTGCCCGGGATTTTCAGTGTGTTTCTCTTGGTTCTTTATGGAATCCTGGTGACTAAAAGCAGATGTATACGTTGTCACAAGAAAAGGAAACCTGGCTGTATTTTTCTGGAAGGAGACACCACACCTGGCCACCAGCTGTATGCAGTCATTGTTGACACTGGCTTCCGGTCACCAGCCCAATTTACATCAAAGGTAACATGGACTCCTAACGGGCTTTTAGTGCGGTCTAGGAGAGTAGATGAGCCTGATGGGCAAAGAAGTGATGAGGAGATGATTTGGTTCCCCTGCCAATCACCTGTGACCACTGTCCCATCCTAATGTCAAGGTGACGCTTATCTACCCTTTCCACTGTCCTCTCCCCTGCATATCTGTTAAGATAGGCCCCGCACCTCCTGCCCCTGGACTCCCCGCACCCTTTCTGCCTCCACGGTGAAAAAATGGCTTCAAAGGTAGTGGGTCCCTGAGATGCTGAGAACTGGGTTGTACTCCCGTGAGTTAACACTGAATCCATGGTCCACCTCAGGGAAGGATCTAGTGAGAAAGGGGTAAGAATTTCCCAGGCTAGCCTTCGGGCAAGGTAGGAATAGGGCTGAGTTGAGAGCTAGGGTAGAGAGTTCGCAGGAGAATCAGATGAAGATGAGATTGTTTGTGGGAAGGAAGAGGAAATGGTCGGAGGGTCAAGGTGGAGGCTAGCCTAGCAGCCCAGGGAAATGCCTAGGCCAAGGTGGGATATGGAAGAGAAGTCAGCAAAGGCAGGAACAAACTCATTCAGTGGCGTGGGTTAGCAAGGTGTGCTATAAATGCACCAGGAATTCTCCAGGCGTGCTTGATACACCTTCTTCTAAAAACATGTCTGCTTTATGGAACCCACAGGACTGGGGGCATGGGGAGTGAGTGTGGCCTACCCTAGAAACCAGAAGATAGAGCCGTGTGTTCTTGACATGCTTGTCCAAAAGCAAGGTAAAACAATTAGATCTGCTGAGTTAGATCAGCTCGTCAGGTTCATGATCAGGGTGGGATCCACTCATCCACATGGAGTCAGTGGCTTCCAGTGCACGTGATTGGAGGCAAAATCCTCCTACCAGTCCCCAAATGATGATTACCTAAGGTGATTGCACCTAACACCCACAGGAGCACCATGGAAAGAATTTGCTTAATAATCATAAAAGACCTAAATAAGTCATAGCTATCTCTATGCAGCAACTGAGACAACTAGTTTCTCACTGTTATAAATCAATAGAACCAATGATAATGATGACAGTGTGAATTGATCTATTCCTATGCCCACATTACTTGTTTTATTTGAGCTTTTGTTTTGTTTGCATGTGTTCACTGGTTTGTTCAGACAGGATCTCACCACATAACCCCGGCTGTACTGGAACTTGCTGTGTAGACTAGGCTGGCCTCAAATTCAGAAATCCAGTTGCTTCTTTTTTCCAAAGGCTGGGGTTAAAGGTGTGTTACTACACCCAGACACACTATCCATATAAAGAGATTAAAGCCAATGAAATCAACTGCAATGTCAGAAAAATGCCTTGTGGAACAGAAACTATTGATTCTAAAATTCATATGGAAGGGAGCACAAGGACACAGAGAATAAGCATAGGCCTAGCAATCTGAAAGGGAACGGCCAGAGAGGAGCCATCACAGTGTAATGTCTTCTAGGGTTGACCCATAGACTTATGGGACAGCTAGACACCCCCAAAATGACCCAGGTATGTGTCAAAGTCTCATTGACCAGAGAAACTGCTCAGCAAAATGTCTGCAGCAATCACAGTCCCTACAAAAAAAAAACAATGTAAAATATTTAATTGACATTGTATACACACACACACACACACACACACACATACACTAAATGAATGAATTTCAGAAGTCTAAAAAAAGAAAGATAATAACAATAAAAATAGTAACTATTTAAAGCAAAAGATTTTTTTGGACTAGAAAAAAATTTAAAATACAAGAGACGGGCCAGGCTGTGGTGGTGCACGCCTTTAATCCCAGCACTTGGGAGACAGAGTAGGATAATCTCTGTGAGTTTGAGGCCAGCCTGGTCTACAGATGAGTTCTGAACAGCCAGCACTGTTACACAGAGAAACTCTGTCTCAAGAAACAAAAACAATAAAAAAGACAAGAAATTAATATTATTTTAATGAAAGATTAACATCACTCAGCAGCAAAGCTGAAGCATTCTGAGTGGCAGATACTGAGAGAGTGAAATGTGTAGTCCATGTGGTTCCCTAGGGTGCTCCTTGTGGACATGGGTACCCCACCCACCAGCCCTTGACTCACTCTGGTGTCCTGCAGGCCCAGTCCAGCTACCATGGCCAAGGGTAGGAGATGCTGCCCTTTGTGGCGTTCTGCCCTGCTGAAGAGAAAGGCTGAGGATTTCCAAAGGGGCTCCTGCTTTTCTAGATAAGTTTGTGACGAACTGGCTCGTGGAGGAGCCTTTACACTGCAGGATGTCTGTCCCAGTTTCTGAGGACTCTGCAAGCCATGCAAGTCCCCTATAGTCCTTGAGCTCAAGCTGGGACCAGCCAGTAGGGAGCTGGGACAGGGCAAGGAAACACTGTTTACAGAACTCCACACCCTCAGTGACAGCCTCAGCTCTCATTTCTGTGTCTGTTTTAAGGTTTTCATTGTTTTATATGGTGAAAATGGACTCTCAGAGACCAAAGAACTCTGCTGCCCAGAGATGTCCTTATTTGGAAGGAATTCCAGGCACACCTTTATACTGAGGTACTCCTGACACTGCCAACCACATGTTTTGGGAAAGGGGCTGGTCAGAATGGGGTACCACAAAGTTGCTGCATAGAGAACATCGGCTTTTGGAACATCGGGCCTAGAAGAATGCTTGCTGATGAAGCACAGAGAGCAATGAACTTGGCTTACATATCTACAATTTTAGGAAGGTTTTGTTTTTGGTTTTGTTTTTAAAAGTAGGGACTTACTACATAGCCATAGCGATCTGAAATTCACTATGTAGACCAGGTTGGCCTTGGACTTGCAACTGCCCTCCTGGCTCTGCTGCATGGGGGCTGCAATTACAAGCATGTATGACATATGGGATAGATTAACACGGCTTGTTTACATGGGGTGGAGTGGGGTGTGGGGAGGGATGAAGGCAGAAAAAAAGGTGGAGGCTTACTAAGCTTATGTATTAGAATAAGTGTTCTTTATGTCACAAAACCTGATTAAATTAATTAGTGCCACCACCCCAAACCTGGAAGAGCAATGCTACGTGACATCCCAGAGATGGAGTCAGGGGAAGAGGTCATTTATCAAGGGAGAGGTGACCTTTTTAGAAAATGTGAAAATAATGAAGTCTTTTTTTCTCATGGAAAAATGTATGTCTGTTATAACTTACTTATATTTATTATTTTGGGGCATTGTTTCTATGAGGAAAGTACAGGTTAATGTCAGACTAACTCACATTAGAACAGACACATAAAGATCCAGTGACTTGGTATAAGGAAGTTATAGCCATTGCATTTTTCAAGAGATGTCTTCCAGGTCATACAGTGGGTCCCAGAGTCAGCAGATAGCCCTGAACCCTGAACCTGCTTGGTTGTTCTTTGACATCCAGGCCTGAGATAAAGTGTGAATTATTCATGAGGCACAGCACAAGATAATCAATTAATCATAACAAAGTAGAATGGCTGGAACACCACAGTGCAATGAAACTTTAAAACCTAGGGATCATTTATTTCTAGAATCTTTCACTTGTTGTGTGTGTGTGTGTGTGTGTGTGTGTGTGTGTGTGCTTTTGGTGAATAACGAAAACCATCAGCTTACTTGCTGATAATAAAGGGACATTACAGTAGATCCCAAAGGCCTGTGTGCCCCTACCAGTCACAATGCTCATTGGAAACCACGGTGCTGAAGGGCCAGATCAGAGCTGGTGAGGTTTTTACAGGTGCTGAACACACATGACCCATGAGACATTTCTTTGCGTCATTAGCACCCCTAACCAGCTGGGTCCACTCCAGAAAATCCACCTGTGGCACGACAGTAGTGGACCGGCCCCAAACTGGTTCGTCAGTCACGTGATGGTGAAGGAACTACACTCAGGCCAAGGCTGGTTCTTCTCTGCTCAGTGCTGGCTGGCTGTGAGCCTATGTGATGGCCATGTGCAGAGAGAGCTCTTCTGCCTGCGCCGTGGTCTTGGCTTCTGGAAGGTAGGCCCCATGAGGGTGACCTGTGACATATTTGGTGAGTTCTTCTGCTTCTCTTTCCAAAAATGCTATTTGAACTTTCCCAAAGTTATGTAGCCAACTGTCAAGGTAAGATATCCATGTCGTGTGGCTTCTCCCGGAAAGATGCAAGCAAGAGCCTACTCATCCCAGATAGGGACTGATGGCACACAAAATAAATGGCTCCTTCCAAGTCTATCTTGGTTAGCCACTTGGCTTATGGATTACTTACAAGGGTGCGGGTGACTCGCCAGAGGCTACACCACTAAGAAGCCAACCCCAGCATGGGCAGTGGCACTAAGGTGGCCTCCCCTAGGGCTCTGAACTACTTGCAGTAAATCCTTTCCACAGTGGTGGCTTACTCTTTCTCTAACCTTGGAGCGGATATCTATGACTCTCTTGCTTCTGGAGCTCCAGGGTCTTAGCCCCTCCCTCCTCCTCCAGGAAGGGCTGCGTCAGCTCAGAGGAGACAGTTGCAGCCCACCACACCTCCGGTGACCTGACACTTGAATCACCTCTCCAGCTAGCATGCAAGCAATGCCTCTGCCACTTAGCAATCTTTACAGGGATGCAGTTCTGCAGTCTTTGAGTTGCAGCAGTAATAAATTTCTTGAGCTGCTGCAGGCTGGTGATCTGCAGTGTTTGAGAGGGCCCAAATTAGAGATTTATTATTAACTCGTGTACCATAAACAAGTTCACTGTCGTGGAATGCAAAGAGGTCATGGCTGCAATGTCAGAGGGTCGATGAGTGCCAGTAGGTGACGGACTTGTCATTACCTCGCAGACGAAGTATGAAATTTTGGGTTCTGAATATTCCCATTTACTCCCCGCTAATGGCTCACTGGGAAACATTCGCATTTTATATTCAATGTTTTAGAATAAGCCTCTTCATGAATTTCCCTTTAACTAATTTACAGGCCATACAACGGCCCACTGTGCACTGCTATTTGGTCAGGCTACAGCCACAATTTTCTTTTATCTCCATAACAGCAAATGTCACAAGAGACCCTTCTCTGTGAATTGTGTTTCTAAAGAATAGTTTTTTTTAAAAAATCTTACAGCATTTTTAATTATTTGCTTCATGCATGGGTGTGTGTTCATGTCACCATCCACATGTTGAGGTGAGAGAACAGCTTATAAGAGATGGTTTTCTCCTTCCTACCATGTGGGTCCTGGGATTGGGCTCAGGTCACCAGGCTTGGCAGCAAGTGCCTTTACCCTTTGAACTAGCCTGCCAGACTGACATTTCCTGGCCACTGGGTCTTGTTCTTTCCATTGTCACTTGGCATTGCCAGTTTAGCACAAAACATGGCCAATATGAATTTGAAACAATTGTTTCCAAACAGCCATGGTCACTAGGAAAATTTTAGCCCTTTAAACTAAAGGCCCTTGTTTAACTGTGACATCCCTTGGACAATAATCGCCATGTTTTCCTCTTCAGCTGATGGCCTTGAGACCTTTAGGTGAGAAACCTAACTTTACTGATTTAGTCATCTGTGAACCCATATGGCTGGGTCTCTGGAATCAGTGGTCCCTTGAGAATTTACATGCAAAAGATACACCCTTCATCTAGCAAACCTGTTTCGGCCATGTTTGCTGATTGTTCTGATTGTGTTCGTAATATCAGGTCTGTGTATAAATGGTTCTTTTCTAGAACGTTTATCACCAAAAATTATTTAAGTTGCATTGAGAGTTTTAGAGTTCGGAGAAATTCCACAAGGTATTACCAACTTCTGGGCAGTAGACCTTGTAAAGCTCCCGAGCAGAAGGCAGGTCAGTTCCAGCTCTCGGTGAACCCAGAACTGGTGCCCAGCTCCAATGAGTCGGTGTTTCTGTAGGAAGTGTGAAGAGTGGGGAGTTTTAGAAAGTCTTTTGGAGATCAGAAAGGACAGAAATGGTGGGAGGGCCAAGAAAGGAGGTCTCCACGAGCTAGCACAAACGAAGCTGGGGACTAGTTGAGACTACACTTTTGGAAGCTTCAGTAGGAGGCTGAACTGGGTCGGAGTCCAGGTGGTAAAAGTAATGTCCAGTGAGGTGCTGCTAAAGAGGTGGTGGGGAGGGGAGGAAGGAGGCAGAGCAAGTGACCATCTTAAAAGAGGCACCCACCTGCACCAACCCAGTAGCCAGGAGGGATCCAGCTATCAGCTAAGAGAGAAAAGCCAAGCAATTTTGGAGTACCATTCTAAAAGCTGCAGGTTATCAGTCAGGAGGATTTCACTCCGCTCACACGTGTGTCCCTGTCTGGGGAAACACCCGTGCTTTTCTGTTTCAGCTTTTCTATGCCAAGTTCACAGAGTACCTGGAGGATTTCCACATTTGGCTCTCACTGTACAGCCAGCCCCCTTCCAGCAGCTACCTGTACACACAGCGGGTTGCCGTGGCCTTCTGTCTCCTGTGTGTCTATTCGTACCTCACTGCCCTGGTCACTGTGGGAGCCCATGAACAGGTGGGAGGCAGCAGATTTTCCCACAGTAACTTCCAACTCTCAGGCAGACAGTTTGTCCTTCTTGTAACGTGCGAAACTCAGAGCTCCCTGAGGCAGGCTACGCCAGGGGGCGCAATCTAGAGTTGTGCTGAGTGGGCCTGCAGGTGACATGATGGGAATCAGAGCCCGAGAGAGCCTGCAAATCAACACAGGCGCTCTGGGAGAAGTCACATCCTGGGTTCCAGACAACATGGCATTCGGGGTGAGGGGAAAGAAGCTAATCATTTTGAAGGCTTATTTTTTTTATCTTTTTTTTTTCTTTTTTGCTATGGGTGTGTGTGTAACAAGGAGGAAAAGAGAGAGTACCATTAGAGTTCAGAGGAGAGGTTGGACTTCTTGAGGCCAGAATGACAGGTTTTTTGTGAGCTGCCTGATGTGGGTGCTAGGAACCAAACTAGGACTCGCTGCAAGAGCGATGCATGTTCTTAACCGCTGAGCCATCTCTCCAGCCCAAGGTTGTTGTCTATGATAAATGCAGGATCATTCATGGGACCAGCCCCGAGGTTCACACGGTCCTCCAGACAGCTGGAGGATACACGGATAGTAGCTGGGTCAAGACTGTCCTGTGACAAGCTAGCTGTCATAGGTCAAGGGGTGTGATGAATCTTTATGTGGCAGCAGATATGATCACACTTAAAGATACACGGAATTTTAAACTAGAAGATGTTGGTAGAACTTGTGACAATAAGCAAAAGATGATGAAGGATGTCATCAAGCGGCAAGGAGACGTCTGCTAAGCTCCCTGGGAAGCTGGGCTTCCCTGGCGACCTCCAGTGTCTGATTTAGGATGCCATCTCATCCTCTGCTGGGGGCATAATGACGTTCTTGGCACTGTATTATGAGACTGTAGTCAGGACTTGATCATCTGAGCACAGGTCTTGTGGGTGCTCAGTAAGCATTTCTTTGGCTCACAAGAATGTGTCTATGAGGAAAAGCATATTTTGTCTTGTTCAACCCTTGGGGCGGAGGCAAGGCTGGGATAAAGCTGTTTAGCTGAAACAGGAGTCATACCCACATTGAATACATTTGGAACTCTTAATTGCCCTGTAATTGAACTGCTGCAGCACCCGCTGGATGTGGGTCCCACTCTGGAATCCTTCCGCCTGGGTCTCCTGTGCACCTTTCTGGCCTGTCCAGCTGCCCAGCTGTTGTCGCTGCTCTTCAGGTTCAGCAAGGTATGTGGCCCTGTTCTTCTGGGAGACCCCTGATATAAGGTGCCCTTACCAACCAACCTCTTTACTTCACAGGAAGCCACAGAGCATCTTCGGGGTGCACCACAGTGGTCTTTAAGAGGAGTGAAGACAGAGGTACCTCAGGGTATGGTAAACTAAAATCAGAAGCTTCCCTGGCAGCTGGTCCTCAGAGGGCCAGTCTCTTAAGTAAGCAGCATAGCCCTGCTTTCTGTTTGTCTGGTTCATTGAAAATAAACATCATCGGATGTACTTAAAGCCACTTTTTTTCTTGGACCACTATCCCTTGTAGACAATAATCTTGTAACCACCACTTTCCAGAATCATATGAACGATAGCCAGCCACCCCATGGCAGAAAAGCGTGTGTGGGGAGCAAATCCTTTCTCCAGGATCTCACTTTTCAATAATTACCGTTTGAAAACTTTGTATAGCCGCACTGATGACTCTTTCTTAAGGATCTTTAAGCTGTTAACGGCACACTTTTCTCCTGCTCTGTGGCTAGAGAGTAGCTCTGGGTGGCTGAGGGCTTGTCAAGGCCCGTACCAGGATGGAGACATCAAAAGTTCTCCTCTCAGCTCTGCCTGTCTCTCAGACTCTTTCTGGGGCGGGGGGGGACAAGAGGGAGAAGCAGCTCCCAGGGTACCATGGGTGTGCCTCTGTCAGAGTCACACATTTGTTCCCCAACCCCAACAGGCCCTGATCGCAATGGGAGACCAGGCTTGAGGCAGCCATCCCAGGTAAGTTGACATGGCATGCAGTCCCTAATTCTACAGAGTAAGATGCTAAAAACTGGATTTCTCTGCCATCTTTTTGCAGCTGTGGGCTAGCTGGGCTTGGATCCGGAGGACAGCTGGGGCTGGTCCTCCAGAGAGTGTAGGCCATGTCCCAGGTTGAGGAGTGGGAGTGGCAAGCAGGTAGGGCCAGGGAAGGGCAGCATCTGGAAAGTCCCATGGGTGTGTCCAGTGAGATCTTGATATCCTGTGGGAGAGAAGGAGGAGAGATTGTGACATTCTGAGACTGTCTATGTCTATGCTGCCCTTTCTGTAGACAGAACTTGGGAGCCAGGTCTCTATGGACCCAGAACTCTATGCAATTTCTAATGTTACTGTGGTTGCATTGCGTTGGGTGTAGAGAGAGCCCGCCCTTTGGGGGCGGGACGGCCTCGGGCCTGTATTAATTCGATCCGCCTTCAGTTGGGATTTTGCTTTGGATATCTGTGTGCTGGTGTCCTTGGGTATTGGTGCTCTTGGGGTATTGGTGACCCTGATTTCTGGTGTCCTTGGGTATTGGTGCTTTTGGGGTTCTGGTACTCTTGGGTGTTGTATGTTTCTTACTCGTTACTCTTTAGGTCTTTGGGGAAGCCTGTGACCCAGTTCCCAAATAAATTCTTCTTAGTTATGATCTCCCGGCCTTAGCTTGGCTTGTTTCTAGTCAGCTTTGCTTAACTTATATTATCCCATCTACCTTCTGCCTCTGGGCTTTTCCCATTCTCTTTCTTCTGTAAATCTTACTCTTCTTCTGTGGCTGACTGGGTGGCTGGGTGGTTTGTCCCCAATGTCCTCTTCTTCCTAATTTCTTCTTTTATTTATACTGTCTGCCAGCTCTATCTATTTCTCTCCTCTGCCTTGCTATATAGGCTGTTCAGCTCTTTATTAGACTAGCAGGTGTTTTAGACAGGCCTAGTAACACAGCTTCACAGAGTTAAACAAATGCAACATAAACAAAAGTAACACACCTTAAAATAATATGACCCAACACTTGGGTGCTGGTGCCCTTGGGGTGCTGGTGTTCTTAGGGGGTTCTCTGTGGTGGTGCATTAGGGCTAACCTGATTCCCACACTTTCCAGGCAGTGAGTCAGTCTGCTCCACAGGTCCACACCCCCTGTACCTACCTATGTAAGGCGTTCTCAGGCCCCACTTGTTCTGTGCATCACATGGACCCCCGACCCCCACCACCAACTTACTGGTGTTCTGGCCTTCATCCTCCAACCTTTTCCCTCTGGTGGGTTTTGCAATCTATCAACCTCACTGCCTGGAACTGCCTGGAGGCCACCAGCATTGGCCCTACAGTAGGAAGAGGAAATTGGAGTTTAGGTACAAATGGGCTGACTCAGACAGAGAAGACATCCTTCAAAAGCCATCTGAGGCCCCTGCTTCACCAGGCCCGCATCTGGCTCTGCGCTCAGACTTGGCTGCAAAGGGCACTAATGTTGCAAAAGTGGCACTGACTGGGCCTGACCCTATCACAATTCCAGCACCCTGAATCAGACATTCTCCCGGGGACTGACAGAGCTTGGAGGATGGCAGCCAATAGCAGTGGTGTGACCTGTTCACCCTTTCTTGCTCCGAGAGAGAAGAGCCACCACCCTCCTCCCAGTTCACAAGGTAATGGCACCCACGGCTGTATTGAGTAGCCCCCATTCCTGCTGACAAAACAGGGGTCTGTGCCCATTCAGAGAGGTAGAACAAGCAGAAAGAACTTGGTCTAAATGTCACTAAACATCCTAATTCCCTCAAAAATCCAAGCCTGGGTCTGAGTCCAGGCCAATTTGAAGCCATGACATCTGACTTCAGTCCAGTCCTGTTGAGTCTGGCTTACAAGCTTGATCCAGTGCTTTTAAAAGTCAGTGTGAGACCCTACACTTGAAATATTCTTTAGGTCAAATCTCTACTTTTTTCTGTGCAAATTAGAGTAACAGCCCCATCCTCGGATTAGGTCAGATGCTCAATGAACCAGAAGAGGAGGGGAGGCCGTGCTAGCGGAGTCAGTGAGTCCTGCTGGAACCAGGGTCCAGGAACTAGCTTCATCTGGTCTGGTCATTGGGATTGAAGGGCCTGCTGAACCTGGCCTCGTCGGAATGGAGGACAAGGGTGTCAGTGTGTAACTGCAGGGCTCTTGGGCTGCAAAATGTATGGACAAATGGTCAGGCAAGGCTTTGGGCAGTAAATGGACTGTAGACAGTGGTCAGCAAGGTCTATGTGCCTGGCGGGCACAGAACACACTGGGGGAGAAGGAAAAAGTCACATCTAGGTGCAAATAAGCACTCAGCTAGGCAAGCTTATAATAATAGTACCAGCATTAGCAGGCTGTCCCAAGAATCCTGGCTAAATATTGCTGGGCTGCAAAGCCAGAGGTCAAAAGTGAGGAGTTCACTGTGGAATATATAGAGATAGAACAGCTCAAGATGACCCAGCTATAGCGGCCAACTCCAAATTCCTCATTTCCCACTGCTACCCCTGCCCTTCAGGCAAAGACTGATGTCCCAGTTCAAGGAGCATAGTCATGCAAGTGGACCTCTCTTTGTCCGTTTGTTCTATTTAGACACTGAACTGGTTGATTGAGGCCCTATCCACCTGGCGAGGTCTATCTGCTTTGTTTGGCCCACTGACTCAAATGTTATTTTCTGGATCATCCTCACATAGAGAATGCAGATACTGTCTGACAGTATGTCTGGTATTCTGTGGCCCGACCACAGTGACAAACTCCCATAGCACTGTAGGTGAGGATGACAAGGTCTGCTAACCCAGTGGTCTCTATCTTGCTCTTCCTTAGCTCCCAGCAGTGGTTTTGAAGGGCGTGTGCCCCAGTGGTCAAGGGTCTGTCTGCGCTGGTCAAGCTCTGTGGTCTGGGCCATTTGTGGGTTGGCTTCCCTGGCCTGTGGCTTGGGGACAGGATTCCTAGGCTACAGGTGAGTAGCTGAGGTTTTCAGACAGCCTCGGGTGCTTGGTAAATGTCCAGGATCTGGGAAGAGACTCGTGTGTTTCGGGCATCTCATGCAATTCACGAATCACTATTTTCTCCTATACTCCACCCCTTTTGAAGGGGAATACAATCATATGCAAACCCCAAAGGGTCACTCAGCCCTGCCTGGTCTTCAATAGAAGCTCTGTCTAAACAGAGTCCTGAGTACCAAACTGTTGGGAGCTGTGAATGCCTCAGATCCTGAATTTCTTGTAAACAACTTGTAATGTTTGCAGCTGCTCTGAGCATGAAACCCTCAGAAGTTCCTGATGGCAGGGGAGTGGTTTCTGGTGGGTTTTGCTGGGGCGTGGCTATCAGTTAAGGATCCCTATATAAGCAGCTCTGGTACACAATAAAGAGGGCATTCTTGTTTCAAGGATGACCCGTGTCTCTGTGTGTCTTTGTGTGTTTAAATCCCCAGCCCCTTGTCCGGTTCACAAACTGTATGGTAGCACATAGAGCACAGATGGGCTTGGTGTGCCACACCAAACAAGAAGCTTTGGAGGGGGGCACAAAAAGGGAAGGGCACTCTACCACTAAGCTCATCAGAGGATCTTGGCCAAAGTCAAACATTTGTTATCTAGTGTTGTCTGAAAAACAAAATGTATACTGTTGAGCTGGGCTGTGATGATTCATTCAAGATCCCTACCAATCCTTCCCACATGTTACCTCTTCACGTGGCTCCTGTGTGGTTTAGGTCACCCCTGAAGACCATAGGGCCATCCCCTATGGCTCTGGAGAAGCCTATACCATGTTCCTAATCCATGAGGAGGAGAAGCCACCCAAGACCCTTTCTTCCTGACAATGTTTCCTCTCCTAACTGCATTCCTGACCACGTTGTGAAGACAGGACAGACAGTAGACTTTTGTTCACACCCCAGTTTGCTTATCTGTAAAAGAGGGACTCTGGGTGTACTTAATCCAGAGGTGTGGGGTGAAATACAGAGTCTCGCAACACCATTACCTGCATTTCCCCGTCCCTTCTCTGCGCCCTGTCCTGTCTTCATTTTAGGCCCTCTTACGCTTGGTGCTGGGACGTTTCAGATTAGTTGGTATCCCCTCAACAAGGAAGGACTCTTCTTTCATGGGCAGACAGCCCTGGCACACATCCTGAAGCCCCTCCTCAACCATCCCCCATGTCTCCCAGCAGCAGAAGCATCATTGTCCTCTGACTGTGACTGACGTCATGGGTAGCATACTCCCATGATGCTGACATACCCCTCTTCCGGACAGGTTTGTGACAGAGCAGTGCATACAGTGGCTGCACCTGTTGCTTCTCTCTGTGGTCTGCTGCGTATTTGTCACCCAGCCACTCATGGTAAGAACTCCCCTGCAGTGCAGGTGCTTTTGGCAGTGGGGGACCGGGGAGGGGCCAGTAAGGAGAGGGCCAGATGGGTTTGTTTTGGTGGTGTGAGTCTTCTCTATAGTTTGATTTAGATGTGACAAGAAAATCTAGGAGCCAGGGCCTGGGCTAAGCTCAGAATCATTTTAAAAATCCCCAAAGAGATGAACCACCTTGTCTCTTGTAGATAGAGACTGCTTGTTCTTTTTCCAGTTGCCCAGACCCAAAAAAAATCACACAGAAATATTATTAATTACAACACTGTTCAGCCATTGACTCAGGCATATTTCTTGCTAGCTCTTACATATTGAATGAACCGGTTTCTATTAATCTGTGTATTGCCATGAGACTGTGGCTTACCAAAAAGGCATCTCTCTGACTCCGCCTGCTTTCTTTTTATATCTCTGTTCAAATTTCCCACCTGGCTTTATTCTATTAAGCCAATGGCCAAAACAGCTTCTTTAATAACCAATGGTAATAAAACATATTTATAGCATACAGAGGGGAATCCCACATCAGTCTCTATCTTCAGGTTAGGAAGCTGTGCCCTAAAGGCCCCGGGTCTCTTGATAAAGGCCACACCCACTGATTAGGTGCTAGGGACTTCAGGGTAGTTGCTTCTGGTTATCTATTTTGAACTGAGATGAAATCAGCTGGCAGTGCAGGACCAGGAAGATGGTTCTGTGTGGGAAGGGCACAAACAGACACCCGTGCCATGGCACCTCTCTTCCAGATCTGTTTGGCAGCGCTCGTCTTTGCTTGGAAAAAGAAACATGACAGCCAGTTTTTTACTGAGTCTTTACATGATGCAACCAAGGATCTAGATTTGGAATTGGAAGAATACTCCAGAACCCACCTTCGTCTTTCTCCCAACTCCCACAGTCCTGACACTGTTGAGGAGGCCGAGAGGGTGAGCAGGAGGCAGAGGCTTCAGAACCGCTCTGTTCCCACCATGCAGATGGGAGCTCAGACCTTAATTCAAATTTTGGCTGCCCCCCACTTTCTTGGAGCCCCACTGTATGTGTATGTGTTCATTCCTGCTTCTTTCCTTACCCCAACCAGAACCACAGGGAAATGAGTGCATTTATGAGTGCATTTAAAAATGTAGAGGCAAATTCGAAATATAATTTCTGGCCACAGTTTCGGAGAACTTCTAGACCATTTGCTTTTCAACGCACATAGAAAATATATAGCTTCCCTGTCTCCCCAGGCTTCCACGCAGACTGTAGTGGTCTCTACATCCCATGTGCAGGCCCATATCACGCCTTCTCTACCCCCATCCTTCAACACCGCGGCTCCTGAGAAACTACTCTACTCTCTACACACCTGCAGGCCCGCAGCTTCCCTTTCTTCCTGGGACACTCTCTTCCTTTGTCAGCGCAGGCACCCAGGCACCCAGGTCCAAGCCTGAGGCAGTCAGCGAGGTTCCTTTGCTAGCTGGTCTAACCTCGGAACTGAGAGGCCTTTGAGGAGCTCAGTCCCGCTCAGGCTTGACTCCCCGAACTTTAAGCTGTGATGCTCCACCTGCGAGTCTCCCTAGCGCCCAGCCACAGTGCACCGTCCTCAGAACACAAAGCATGGCTGAAGTACAAGCCCAACCTTCAAGCTCACCTTCCGGTCCTTGCTCTATATTTCTTAGAAGCCCAGCAACTCTGGGAGGAAAGACTAAGGGCCCCAGGGCTGCGCGGTGAATGTGCCTGAAATGCGTAAACGGATGAGTGAGAGATGAATGGGAGACCTTTTCCCGTGGGTTTGGCTCTTGCCTAATGTTAGTCCTGCCCATAAACAGATGTGGCTACAACATGGAAGCCATGATGCTTTTATTACTCAAGGCAAACAAAGGTCATTTCATACTAAAATAAACGCTTTAAAAATCGCTTTTCCAGTCTTGGAAGGTCTCGAACAGGAACTACTATGCAAATGCCAAAAGCAATAGCTCCTGTGATTGGACAGCAGTGGGCATGCCTCTCTGGTGAAGCTCAGCTTTGTAATGGCCCAGATGCAATCCTTGCCAAGGGGGTTGGCTTTGGACATGAGCAGAGTTTTCAAACAGGCCCACTGCATCTCCCATTGCCTCCCCAACAACACAGTCTGTGTTAATTGCACCAAGTCCCCAAAGGCAGGGCAGAGAGCAATGATGATGGCTCTTGGGTTGGCAAGAACACCAAAGGCCTCTCTCTTTCCAGGGCTGACCCCAGTATCATGGTGCTCTTCCTGCCTCACAGGTCTTGGCTGCGCGACAACGAGACCGCCACCTGCGCTGGGCTCAGCCACCATCCAGGGCCAAGTTCAGAGAGATCAGGGAGAGACTGAGGAAAGAGAACTGGATGCAGGCAGCATTGAGGTGAGTGCAGGCACCCCATGGTGGGCACAGGCAGCTCCCTAGGTGGATACAGACAGCCCCAAAGTAGGCACAGGCAGCCCGCAGGTGGGTGCAGGCAGCCCTGAGGTGAACACAGACAACCCTGAGGTGGAGGCACAGGCAGCCCCGTGGTGGGCACAGGCAGCCCCAGGTGGGCAAAGGTCAGAATACAATGGACTTTCTCTGGTACCACCTTCTTTAAAGAAGGAACAGTAAGAGATCTCAATCTGCACCTAGGAAAATCCTTGCCCAGGTCTCAGCCTGTGCCAGAACACGTGGGACTGAGATTGGAGGAAGAAAGCTAGTTTGTCCGTCACCTGCCTGTAATCAGTGGCCCAGAGTGCTGGCCCTCAGGTCCCGCAGCCATGCAGACTCACGTGTATCACATTTAACCCATCACATCCTGCTCTGCTCAGCACTAGAGCTGGCATTCTAACCATCCAGCTGGATGCAACAAAAACCCAAGAGCAAAGGTTGCACCTCCTCATAGATGTGGCCTGGGCTCAGGGTCTGCTGTTTGAAAATAACTCAACATAATTTACACAGACATGTTCTGGGGCTCAACATAAAATCCAATGCACATTTTTAGATCAAACATGAAGCTTAGTAACTGAGACAACCCTCTCCAAATTAGACATCAGCCATGCTTCTTCCTTTCAGTGGTACCCATCCCCTCCCCATCTGAGGTGGACACGAATAGCCGGTCCTGAAGGAACCTTCTGAAAGTACCAGTAAATACATGTCTCCCAGTTCTGAATTCTAGACTTCAGATTTCTTGAGTCTGTCAAGTATTTAGAAGCTCCAGATACTTTCCCCACAATGGTGCTGCTAAAGTATATAATGTCACCTCCAATTAATCGTCTCTCTTAAAAACCCTTCCTTATCACCTGCACATGGTCAGCTCCCTTACATAAATAATGATTCTGAAGTAAATCCTTTTCCAAAGAAAAAGGCTGTGGCTTTATTAGGATGTCACATTTAAAATGAATGAAAAAAGAATTTCGGGAAGACAAGGCACTGACAAAGACTTTGAAACCTGTTCAGTCTCCCCATAAAAGCAGAGTAGTTAAATTACCCCCAACCAAACCTACCCAAAACATGCATGACAGACCTAAATGACACCCACTCCCCCACCCCCTCACACACACATAGACACACTTACGTGTCAAAATCACATAGATAGGATAAGCATTGTGTACCCAGTGCCTTGAGCATCACACCTCTGCAAGAGCAGGACATGAAGGGAACTGTAGGCACCTGAGCATCTGAGAACAGAGGGTGAGCAATCGGGAGCTCCTGAGGGGTCTTTCCAGGGACTGTGCTGCCACATGCATAGCTCTAGTTCACTGCAAACAGCCTGCTGGCAGACAGCAAAAAAGGCACATGCTTCTGAGGTAACAGTCAATGTTAAAATTGAACCGTGGGCTGAGAAAGTAGAGAGTTCTGTCTGTAAAATGCTCTCTGTACAGCATGAGGACCTGAGTCTCATCCCCAGGACCCATGTTAAAGGCAGGCACACACTTGAAATCCCAGCACTGAGGAAGTGGATACAGGAGGATCCCTGTCTGGCCAGCCTAGCAGAATCAGTGAGTCGCAAGCTCCCAAGCTCCGGGGAGAAGCCCTATCTTAAAAATCAGGTGGACAGCTCATGAGAAGCAACACCCGAAGTTGTCTCCTGGCTTCCACACACATGTGTACCTACACACGTGAAAGCCTGCACACATACACTCACGCGATATAAAGTAGTTATTCTGCTACATGCCTGCAATGAGGAATACTTGACCCTACGTACAGGACCGTTTACTGGAGCGCTAAGAAATCCAAGTATGCAAATGGAAACGTAAGGAAGCCTTCAGGTTCTGTAAGCCCAAACCCACAAGACTGCACTGAAAAACAAGACTAAAGAAAGAAGACACTACGCACATCAACCCACAGAGGGCAGTGCATCCATGTGTTCCAAGGTGATCTGCAGATTCAGGGCGCTCACAACCCAAATACCTTAGGCTATGCAATTCTGATGTCAACAAACTGGTTCCAAAATGAATAAGGGAACCAAAGAGCTAGAATAACGAAAGTAGTGCTGAAAAAGAATGACGTTAGAGGGCTGACTTTGTGCAATCCTGATACATACGATGGAGCTGCAGAAACCGCTGTGTGTTGTTGGAAGAAACAACAGTCACAGACCAATGACATAGATGCCTGGATCAAGGGACAGAAGAGAGAGCCCAGAAACAGCCGCGCAAATAGGCCCAAGCTCGTTTATTGACAAGCATAAAGACAATTGAATGAACAAATAAATAGTCTTTTCAATAATGGACCTTAGAAAGCTGAATATTGATAAAACAAAAGAACAAAACCAACACAGAGGTGTTGAAATCCCACCTCTAGTTAAGGAACTATTGGCAGTTGTTATATGGTGGGAGGAGAACCAGGTTTTGTTTTTCTTTATTTCTTTCTTCCTTTCTTCCTTTCTTCCTTCCTTTCTTCCTTCCTTCCTTCCTTCCTTCCTTCCTTCCTTCCTTCCTTCCTTCCTTTCTTTATTTGTTTTTAAGGGTATGGCCTAGGTAGGTGGACCAAGCTCCAGTGGTAGGTCACACAGTCCAGAGTAAAAGGACAGCACTATTGTATTTGGTGAGTTAAATAAAAATGAAGATGCAGGTTGGATGGATAGGGAAGGTGGGTGGATCTAGGAGGAGTTGGGCGAGGAAAGAGCATTGTGTGAAGTTCTCCGAGAATTAATAAAAATGGGGGAGTGGTTCTTTTAAAAAAAGACAAAGAGTAAAAACTTTAATCCATCCCATGCCTTATACTACTACATCTCAACAGGGACATAGATGTCCTGCTCCCTAAAACACATTCTGTGAGGGAAACATGCTAACTCTCAAATCTTTCCTCCCAGAGGCATTTCCACGCACAGTCTCATGCTGCTGCTGCTTTTGTTTATAACATATGGGAGAGTCTGTCCGGGTGAATATTGTCTCAACCAAGCCATCAGGAAGGCATTTACAAGGTAGGAGGCTTGAGAGGCTCTTGCAAATCTGGGGGATCTTGCACTAGTTTGGGGGGGGCTCTTGCAGATCTTGGAGTTGTACTAGTTCAGGGGGCTCTTGCAAATCTGGGGGGTTGCATTAGTTCTGGGAGCTATTGTAGATCTGGGGGTAGTTGCACTAGTTCGGGGGGCTCTTGCAGATCTGGAGGGTTGCACTAGTTCTGGGGGCTCTTGCAGATCTGGGGGTTGTACTAGTTTGGGGAGCTCTTACAGATCTGGGGGTGGAGGAGCTGGCACTAGTTCATGGTCAGTGTACTGACACCCAAAGAGAACTCCAGGCTCTGAATTTTAGATACTGATTCCTTCACTTTGTTCTGGAATAGGGAGCCTAGAGACCCTCTACCCACTCTTCAGTCATTTTATCTATACAGGCTGCTCCTAGAGAAAGGTCTTCATCGCAGCCTGCACATGAAGTCTGGGAAAGTCTGTCTAATTCCTCATGTTATTAGAAGGCTCCATTTGCAGACTCTGGACAGGTGCTTGGCATCTTATTTGGGGTCAATGGTGAAAGAAATTCTCAGAAAAAGAGGGTCATACCATCTATTTGGAGGAAAAACATGAGTATTCTTTAACCAAAGGCTGCAGTCACAACTTATGATTTGTGAAGTATTTCAAAGGGCCAAGCTCTGTCAAGTCTCAAGCGTTCATTTGCTTTTTTACTTTTAATGCAACAGACATCTATCACAAGTAAACACTAACCAAGCGGACAGTCTAAGGTCGAGGCACACTCTCACAGCATCTGCTATGATGTGGGTATTGTTGGGGTCTTGACACTCCTGAGATTAGGGTGTGTAAGGCAATGAGTGGACACACTTAGTAGAACATGCTTTGTAAGTGAATTGTGCTCACCCAGGCAATTTCTCCAAGGCACTTTGACTCTAGAGATATGAATTATAATTATTTACTTTCTAATGACAGGTAATATAACAACGCTACAAGTTCAGGGGTTTCCTTTCTCTTTTGGTAGAGAATATTTTAATGCCCATTCTGTAGCAGTCTTATGAATTTGATTCTCATTCAGTTTTACATAAATATATTTGTCACCTTTGGGGGCAGGAGAGTATGGTAATAAATTCCACCTCATTCTTTTGATGTAAGGACATATTTTAGATTCTGTAAGACAGGGAACACTGATCCCCTGTTAGATGGTGACTCACAGATGCTATTCCCTTTATTTTTATGATTTTATTGCTCTTTAACCAGGTACAGCCTGGAAGTCCCAGTTCTTGGACTTTCCATAGCTCAGTAATTCCGCCTATTACTGCTGCAGCTCTAGGAAAGCTACATGGAATTTTCTGCACCCCATTTGGCAAGGCCACAGTTAACCTTCCACTTTGATTGATAATTTAGTTCCTTCCGACTGAACAGCATTGACTGTGCCAGGAGGGGGCGCTGTGAGCAAACAAAGAGACCCTGTTGGGCATTTTCTGTAGACCTGGAAATCAAAACACTAGGGACACTGATTTGGCTAATTGACTTCTGTCGCACATTTCCTGATTTCCTTTTTACTCGATATTTTTCATATGCCTCCTGATAGTCAGTTCAGAAATATTCCAGCTGAGATAATAATCTGTAAGATCCCTGTGTACTCTTGGGCCTGATAGACTCAGGTAAAACACCTCTGAGATGTTGACCCAGGTGGGCTTAAACGCCTTCTGCTTCCCAGTACGAAGGGAAACCTCACTGCCTCTTGCAGCTCTGGTCACCAGCAGAGCCATATTTATACATCCTGGTGCAAAATGGAGTGTTTGGAGAGGACCCTGTCTGCCTCACCCGTCCCCCAGAACCTAATCCTAAAAATCAACAAGTCCAGAGAGTCTGTTATTTGTAGCATTCCAGAGAGAGCAGGGGACCAAGGGCAGGAGAAGTGAATGCTGTGGAATCCAGGAAGCGCTCTCTTGGCTCCCCGCAGCAAGCAGTCCTTTGGCTCCGGGGTGCAGTGTCCTCCTCCATAAAGCTTGGAAGATGGCAGGCTAGATTTCTGTCTTCAACAGCAACAAAATATTACTCTAATAGCAGATTGTGGGGCATTTAATATGTGAAGTGCTTCTGAACTCAAAATCTTCATGAAATCCCAAGTCAACAAAACAAAGCTAAGCCACAAGCAAGGCTGTGGTAACCTAGGCCAAGTGGGGGCTCCATCCCAGGGTGCTCACTGGAAGATGATCACTCCTGTCTTTCCCCACGCTGGCTGCACTGCCGCAGTGGGCCCATTTGGTAGAATTGCTATAATTAGTACACACAGGACCAGGGCATGCTTGGATCCTTCCATGTTGTAATAAGGGCGGCGGGGCTTCATCCCCAGCACCCCGGCCGCCTGCTAGGTTATATCCCGAAATAACAACACACAAACTGTATTCATTTAAACACTGCTTGGCCCTTTAGCTCTAGCCCTGGCTAGATTCTGATATCCCGATCAACCCATCTCTAATAATCTGTGAGCACCGGTCTTCCCGGGAAAGATTCAGCATGTCTAACCTGGCGGCTTCCTTCATTGTGTGTGTCTGCCCAGGAGAGGGGAGCATAGCGTCTTTGAGCTCACTTCCTCTTCCTCCCAGCATTCTGTTCTGTTTACTCCGCCTACCTAATTTTCTACCTATCAGGGCCAAGCAGTTTCTTTATTGCTTAACCAATGAAATCAACAGATTGATATATGACACTCCCACATCACTTCCATTCACCTCCTGTTCTCGAGCAGGAGAGAATTCCTGTGACTGGGGATGTGTGAGCGCAGGGTCACCACACAGGTGTTTCTAGAATGATGGATGCCCCATCAAGAAGCAAGTCTCAGGAAGTGACAACTTTTCTCTGAACTGTGCGAACTTGGACTAGGGGTGCAGTTCAGCCATAGATTACAAGCTTAGTATGGGCAAAGCTGCATTGGGGTTGATTTCCCAGAAACCTCCAAAAGTATTATGTGGAACCGGAGAGATGGCTTAGCGGTTAAGAGTACTACTTCCCTTCCAGAGGACTCTGGTTCTGTTTCTTACACCCGTATGGCTGCTGACAACCATCTGTAACTCTAGTCCCAAGGAACCCAGTGCCCCCTTCCGGCCTCCGAAGGCACCGGGCACACCTGTGATACACAGACATGCATGCAAGGAAAACACCCATACATATAAAAGTAAATCAAGTTTTTAAAGTTTTAAGTATTGTGGAAACTCAGCATGGCTATGAATTGTCCACTAGTTTGTGTATGGAATGTACTAAGAGATAGGTATGTAGTCAGCTTGTCTGCCAAATAGCCCTCCCTGCCTCCAGCTCTTCCACCTTCTCTTTGTATAGTGCTCGCTCCCAAAGTTTGTAAATATTTTCAGGGCTTTATCTGCTTTATCTGTGCCCCTACCCCGACTCTGCCCCTTTCCATCCTCCTTCTTAAGCAATGTGCTGTTTCCCCACCGCAGCCTCTGGATATCTCTGCAGGTCTCCCACTTGCTCAAAATTTAAAAAGACGTTTGGCCAAATTTTCAGAGAAGTGTGAGATTGAGAGCTAGCAGTCAGTAGGGAGCCTACATAGATTTGGCTCCAAACGGCAAAACAAACTCCTGAATGGGTGGAAAATGATCTCTACTCAAGAAAAGGGAGCTAGAGTGGAAGGAGGCTCTGTGGTTAAGAATGTATAGTTCTCTTCAGGAGGACCCAGGTTCGGTTCCCAGCATCCATGTTCAGCAGCTCACAACTGCCTGTAACTCCAGCTGCAGGGGATTTAACTGGAGTTACATTTGGCCTCTGCAATTGCCTGTGTGTGTGTGTGTGTGTGTGTGTGTGTGTGTGTGTGTGTGTGTGTGTGTGTGTACACACGAGGGGGGCATAAATAAGAATTTTGAAGAAGAGGAAGGAAGAAGTAACTAAAATGACTCAGATCAGTGGCTCCTGGCTATGGCAATGTTGAACAGATTTACATATATATAAACTACTGATGGGGGTATTTCTTTCTCTCTATTAACATATTTGAAGGCTTTTCCTTGCCCTTGGTTTCTTTTTTATTAAACTGTTCAGCATTTTTCACATGGTTTGTAAGGTGTTACAGCATCTTTATTTTTCTGTCACATCCCTAAGCCACCCTTAAGGAGTCCCTACACACACCCGGGGCTGAGGCTTTCTGGTAGAAACCATCGGCCTCTTCTGTGGTGTGGATGCTTCTGCTGTGGATATCCTCATGTGATGGAGGTCATGTCCTTGAACATGGAGTTAAGAGACGTCTGCAAATGGCTTTCTACCTGGTGCACACTAGCTCACGTGACCCGTTCTCTGTTGCTCTGTTAACCTTCCCTGGATCTTTTTTTTTTTAAATATTTATTTATTATGTATACAATATTTTGTCTGCATGTATGCCTGAAGGCCAGAAGAGGGCACCAGACCTCATTACAGTTGGTTATGAGCCACCATGTGCTTGCTGGGAATTGAACTCAGGACCTTTGGAAGAGCAGGCAATGTTCTTAACCTCTGAGCCATCTCTCCAGCCCCCCTTCCCTGGATCTTAACTCAGCTAACTGTCACTGGATCCTGGGCTTTAGCTCAGCTGACCTCCTCCAAAAGTCCTCAGGACACTCCATCTGCCCACAGCTGGTGACCTCAGCTAAGGCAAAGCCTACTTCATTACCAAGTGCTGAACGTTTCATGGAACTGGATACTGCACTAAAAATGAAACACAGAAGAGTTGGCGGGTGAAATTTTGTACCACTCTAAAGCTAAACTATTATCAGTTGAAACTCTTTGATTATAGGCTGCATATACATGCATGCATGCATACATACATATGTACATAATGTGTTTGCTTCCCCACAGTGGGACAGGAATTTGATCTTGTCTCCCAGTGTCTGGAAGAGTGCCTGGTACTTAGCAGTTAACATTTGTTGAGTGAACGAACAAGTCATAAACAAGAGGTTTTCCCCTATTGTTTCTCTCCCCGCTGCCACTGAGGAGCAAAGTGAATTCTGGGGTTGTACCTCATACTGCAGTTAGCTTTGTCTTAATTCTCACAGAATACCTAGAATGTGAGTAGGAGAAAAAAAATGGCAGGAAAAAAGCGACCCACTTCCCCCCCCTCCCACACACACTTGGAATGGTTCTTATGGGTTCATGCACACTTTTTGTTTTGTTCTTGGATTAAGAAATGACAGACACTCCTTTGGGGACCTGAACAGCACAGACGACTGGTGGGACTGGACTCTGAGCATGTTGCTGGATGGGCTGCACCCAGAAGGACCCTCTGTTGGAGTCCGGGGGGCTCAGGTGGGCATGCGTTCATTTCCTGTCTAACGGAAGCCATACGGCAGTAAGGAAGACTACGAGGCAGTGAAGGGTCTGCTCATTGGCACAATGTCATTGAAACCTGTCTGTCTCCTTGCCTGGAGTCTGTGTTCTTCTCCCATGTCAGCCTCCTAAGCTATTCCCACTCCCAGTCAACGCTTGCCAGTCCAAGCCGGACCCGGACACTTTAACAGAGGTTCAGGGTGAGACTAAAGAAGAAGCTAACTTACTGTCTGCATGGCAAGGGCTCAGAAGTCCCCAGAGCAGGAGAGGAGCCCATGGCTAAAGCAGCAGCATCAGAGAAGCTTCCAGACAGGGGCAAGGCTGCTCCTGCGTTTGTCCTGTCCTGTCCCTCATTCATAGTTTACTTTCTCCGCTCTTGGAAAAATATAAGGTTTTTGTCCTGCGTTCCTCAAACATTTTGTCCTTTGTTTCATTTTCTTGTATTCCATGGAAGTCATGGAGATGCCTGGGATCATTCGCATGGTGGGTGGGAGGGGGGGACTTCAAGAGGAAGGCATTTGGATGCTTTCTTTATCTGGAGGATGCTGAGGAGAGGGTGCCGATTGCATCTGCAGAAGGCTGGTTTATGGAGTGCTGGTTGCATCCTCAGGATTTCAGGAGAGTGAACTTCTGATTCTGCAGATGCAGTGACCTGGGCTTCCATAGCCTTGACAGTGATTCTGTACTGCAACCATTGAAGTGCACAATATTCTTATACTCTGAGTCTCCCCCTGTTTCAGCCTGGAGCTCTCGGAGGGCAGTGCCATCTCATAGGCCCTGCAGTGATCAGGCAGCTCATGGTTTCTTCTGGTACTGCATGCGCGGTAAGTGCCGGCACATCGGTTAAGCTCCCCAGACAGTTGGGAGGTAGTGTGAGAGTTCCAGGTGCCAGGGCCAACCTTCCTTCTGCCCTTTCCAAGAGCCCTCTTCTACCCAATGCCTTCTTCCCCAGGAGGGTTCTCTTCATTTCTAGAGTTGCTACGCTAGGCAAAAGAAGGCTCTTTCTTCTAAAACTGAAACTAGAATATTCTTGCGTTACTTTCTGATGTAGAAGGGTACCAAAAGACAGCATCACTCCGTAAGGCAATGTTTTGCAGATTGGCCAGCCCCACACAGCCAACTCCTCAGCTGCAGCCTTCAGCAGGCAGAGCCCTGATCCTTCTAGTTTGAGACAAAGCTGAGATCAACAAGTAGGCTTGAGAACGGTCCTCGAGAGTAGCAGGGTCCCTGGCCACAGAGCCTTTGCTGTACTTTGTGTGGCGGAGCTTGAGAGCCCCACAATGCTGATGGACTTAGGGACAGGGATCAGTCGGGGTTAATTGATGGGCAGTTTGTGCTCTAGCCTCCCAGGCCAGTCTCAGAGCCAGCGGAAGATGCACCACCTACACTGAGTCGCAACCTTGACCTTGAGAACCTAAAAGTGACCCCTAGTGGTCCTGAGGCCTGTGGGGCGATGAAGAGGATCTCCGTGTACAGCCTAGGAAGAACAAGGTGAGCGAGCCTCAGGAAGATGCTACTGGGCCCCATGTTGCTTGCTGAGGCATTTCTGCTGCAGCTCAGCTTCTGGGCAGGCAGGGAAAGGGCCAGCGCTGCTCAGGCCTGAGCAGTGTTCTGCTTGGGAACAATGGTGTGGAAGAACTCAGACTCCCATTCAGACCCAAGTACATGGAGGAGGACGGAATGGGACATTCTTTAAAAGTGGCTGCCAGAGCCTGTGGAGTCTTTGAGTCAGGTGAATCTTTGTCCTTTGCTCACTGTGTGGCAAGTGGGGTGCTCGCGCGGTCTGGATTATTCTCCCCTAACTCCTAGAGGATCACAGACACTGTCTTCAGCTGCACTGGAACAAATGAGTGGGTATTCCAGTGTGTGTGGATACAGCGCACATATGCCATGCTTCTTGATGCTCAGCCTATAGTCAGGTGCCCTGCCAGTTCCGCAGGATACCCTAGGCCCACAGCCTTTACCACAGAATGGGGCTTTGCGTAGGAAATCAGTTTGTGCTGTCAGAGTAGTGTGCCCAGAGGAATTAAAAAACAGGACATGATTTGCTACTAAATATGAAGTAGTACAGTGTGGTTACTTTCTGTCCATGCAGTCCACAGTGAAGAGAAGGAGGTGACTATTTGCCAGCCCTTGGGGAGGGCAGCTGGGCTTCTTTCCCTCACGGGGCACAGGTGAGGGTGCACACCATTTTTTGGCTGCAGCTGCAGCATTCCTGCAGGGATAAGGAGGGAAAGAGGGACAGTGGGCTCCTGATGGGGGCCCTAGCTCCCAGGAGAACGGTCTGTGTGGTACTCAGAAGCCTGGGGGTCATCTGTCCCCGTGAAGGCTGGCATTGTGGCATACGGTGCCACAATGGGATTTTCCCTGGGCTCCTGAGTCTTGTTTTCTGCCCTCCCTCTGAACCTGAGCTGGTTTCCAGGCACGAAGTCCACATAGCCCTGACTGCCCTCAGGACCAGCAGGTGGATTGACCACAGCACCAGGGCCGTGTCTGTGCACTTCACTCTCTACAACCCTCCCACGCGACTCTTCACCAGTGTGACCCTAGGTGCAGAGCTTCTCCCCACGGGAGGTCTTGTCCCCTCATCCCTGGTTGAGTCAATCAGCATCTATGGTGACTCAGCTCCACGCTACCTTCTTATGCTTTCTGAGGTGAGTCAACCTGCCCTGGACCTCCTGGGTAGGCACAGGGAACTGGGGCTTCACATGGCTAAATGCCTCTGCAAGCTGAATACCTCTACCGCCATGAAGCTAGGGCCTTTCCATTGACCCACCCACACAATTATTATTAGCTCCCTTCCATGTAGTATGAATCATAGAATAAGTGTTGGGACTAAAGATAAAGAACATCCCCAATGGGGAAACCAACCACAACATACAAAATGAGAACAAATATTCAACTGCCTTGAGGTACTAAATTCAACGTGGAGTCTTTTTTCCCCCCCTGAGACAGGGTTTCTCTGTAGCCTTGGAGCCTGTCCTGGAACTAGCTCTTGTAGACCAGGTTGGCCTCGAGCTCACAGAGATCCGCCCGCCTCTGCTTCCCAAGTGCTGAGATTAAAGATGTGCATCACCACCAACCGGCTTCAACGTGGAGTCTTAGTCAGCCCCAGCTACCATAACAAAATGCCATCATCCCTCACTGTCCAACATTTAACTTTCTACAGTCAACCATGACCTGAAAATATGTAGTGGAATATTCCAGAAGGAAACGATGTTTACATTTTTAAAATCAACCTTATAGTATATTATGGTATAATAGCAGAATGTTGTTATTATTTTTTATTGCTGTTAATCAGTTACTACGCCAGATTTAGAAATTAAACTTTATCATGGCTAGCTATGTATTTATAAAAAAGTTCCAGTATTAATGGGGTTTGTCACTACTGTAATTTCAGACAGCCACTGGGGACTGCCACATATCCCTGTCAGGTGAATAAGACTACTTACTGTTCAATGCCTGGGTGGCCTAACTAATAGACATCTATTAAAGAAAAATCTGGCAGCTAGAACCCCAAGATGAAGGTGCTGGGAGTGCTGGGCCGTAGTGAAGACCCCTCCTTGGTGGGGGGATGCTGTCTTCTCACTGTGTCACGCAGCCTGGCTCCATCTCTGCACCAGTGATTAAAGAGAAAGTATGTGTGCTTTGGGCATCAATGTGTATATAGACCCCAATATTATAGAAACAGGGCCCCACCTCATGCCTGCACTTGGCCTTAACTTCTTCTATTGAGGCCTGCCTCCAAAGAGAGACATTATGGGGTTTGGAGCTCCAAAAATTTGATTTGGGTGTATCTGCCCCCCCCCACGTCCATAGCACCAGGAGTCAGTGGCTCACATTATTTCACTGAACAGCCAAAAGCCTCAGCAGCCACGCTGCACGGTGTGCCTCTGGCTTTGTATCTTCTTATCCCTTGTTTCCCTCTGAAGAAACCATGTTCTGCTGTTGGGCAAGTCAAGTCTACTCGGCTTCGGGAAGGGAAAGGAGTTTAGGGACTATTAGATCAGACGAGATTGGATCATTCAGGGTGCTGTAGCTGTAACGTTAGGGACTGTTAGATCAGGCGAGATTGGACCCTCCAGGGTGGTGTGGCCATAGACACTAGGGACTGTGAAGAGATCGCCACGGCTGAGCCTGGAATGGAGAAGCAGCATGCAGCACAAGGAAAGGAGAGGCTCTTGCCTTAGGCACCAAAAAAGAAAAGATAGTCAGAAAACAAGGTAAGCAGTAGGCTAGTGTGATATCTTAAAATATCAGAATTCAGGGAAAAAAATAAAGCCATATTGGGCAAAATATCAAGAGTTTAAAAAGTCAGGTCAAAGCTGGGAGGTGGTGGCACACTCCTTTAATCCCAGCACTTGGGAGGCAGAAGCAGGTGGATCTCTGTGAGTTAGAGACCAGCCTGGCCTACAAAGCTAGAGCCGGGACAGGCTCCAAAGTTACACAGAGAAACCCCATCTCAAGAAAAAAACAAAAAGAAAAGGTCAGTTTCCTGCCCTTTCTTTTGACCCTTCTAGTACAGAGAAAATGGACACTAGCTGGAGGTAGCCTCTCTGATGTAGAACAATGGCATTAAAGGATTTTTATCTGACAGGAAAAGCTCTTTTCTCAGGAGTCTTACCAGTGTTCCTCCCCACATCACAGTGGTCCCCACTCCAGTGCAGAGGCAGTCTCTGGTGTTCGTGCGACAGTATTGCTGTTTCACACCTCCCCTTAGGATGCAAAGCCAGCTTGCCTCTGATTACATTTGCCATGTTTTGGAGTGGACCCACAAAGGCCCAGCACCCATAGCTCCCAAAGAGGATGGAGAAAGTCCCTGCTGATGGGCTTCAGTTTCCTGCAAACTGGTGAATAAATGGCAGGCTGGCATGATGAGCCAGAGGTGGCTGTGGACACCCCTGTGTCTTATTCCTATGCCTCAGGGTCAATAGCACATCCTAATGCTGCACCTGGAATTGGGTCTCTGGGTCTGCTTGCTGTGAAGGGATACCAAGCTGCCCAGGTGCCTACTGAAGGCTAGTTTGTTATCAAATGCTGCCAAGAGGGAGAGGCTTGTACCATGTCCACAGAAGCAGAGATGGGCAACGCAACCAGGCAGGAGTCTAGACCTTGAAAAAACTACTTACCTGACCCTTCGTTTGTCTCACTTATTTCCGGCCCCTCGCAGCTGGCGTTTCTGGTCCTCAACGTGACCTACTTCTGTTTCCAGCTCTGGGGAATGACCACCAAGGGCGTCCTCAGCTACTGGAGGAAACCAAGACACTGGCTGGAGGTAACCTCTCTGATGTAGTCTTCTTTAGGTAGAATAGTGGCACGAAAGTATTTTTCTCGGAAAGGGAAAATATTTTTATCAGAAAATCCTATAGATACTATTTCCAATGTCACTGTGGTTCCCCTGTGGAGGCAGAATAGCATTTGAAATCAGGTTCTCTTGGTGTCTGGTAGTATTGGTGGTAGTGGTGCGTGCGTGCGTGTGTGCGTGCGTGCGTGCGTGTGTGTGTGTGATGTTCATGTGTGTTTGGATACATAAACATGTGGAGGCCAGCCCTGAGTGTCATTTCTCAGATGCCATCAATCTCTCTTTTTAAGACAGTGTCTCTAACTGGCCTGGAAATTATCAAATGGATGACGCATGCTAGCTGGAGAGCCCCAGGAATCCACCCATCTCTGTCTCCCCCACACGGGGAGTCCAAGCATGTGCAATGACAGGCATTTTTACACTGGCTCTGGACATTGTATCCAAGTCCTCATGCGTCCACTTCACCCTCTGAGTTATCTCCTCAACCACTGACTAAATGTTTGACAAGCAGCTTGTCACCAGAGGGTCAGGGATGCCAACTGTGTCCTCCCTCAGCTGACTAACAGACCTTTCTCCCCTGTGTTGCAGCTCTTTACGGTTGGGGTAGCCCTGGCCTACCATGCAGCCTCTGGCCACCTCACTACCCTTGCCAAGAATGTCACTGACCAGTTCCACAAAGGACTTCACAAGATGTTCGTGGACCTAAGTCTGGTGGTGTCATGGAATCAGGTATGCTAGGGGACTCAAGGCTACCCAAAAGAAGCCATCACTGATGTTGCTCAGTGGCATCTGTCACACAAGGACTAGAAGGTTCAGTGTGATGATTTGTCCTGTTGAAGGATAATGCCGTGAGCTCACAGATGGTGGCACTTGAAGCACTGAGGGAGTTGGAGAATTCCACCTGTGCCCACTAGCTGGGCATCCATGCACGCTATGTGGAGCAGAACTCAAGAGCCAGGGATGCCAAATGGACTTGCAGCAGCATGGGGACGCAGGTGTCAGCCAGCGTAGTCTACAGTAAGGAGGCTGGCACTAACATGCTTAGACATCATGCCTGTCTTCCCTTCCATCTGGCCATGGCCTTAGATGCAGGGATTTTCAATAAGTCATAAGCCCGAGACTCAGAGAAAGACTTGAGGTCATGAAAAAGAGAAACATCACCTCTAAGTCCTTCTATCTCTGTTCTCCAGGCTTCTGTCTGTAGAATGGGACCTCTACCAAGAGGACCAGGTGGAATATCCAGGATGGGTCTCATAAGCCCCTGGGAGGAGACCAGGGAATCCTATCATAAGCAGCTGGGCTCCCTGGAGGTCCACTGCCTCATGCCACGGAGGGTATATGCAAACTGAATCTGTATTCCCATCTGCTGTAGTCACAGCTAACACCTCTACCTACCCACAGATTCTTTTTTCCTCTGATAATTTTTTTTATTACTTTATAAATCAAAATTTCCACTTCCTCCCCTCCTCCCACTTCCCTCTCGTTCCCCCACTCACCCTCCCCCCGCCCCCTCCAGTCCTAAGAGAGGGCAAGGTACCCTGCCCTGTACACACAGATTCTCTAAGTCTCTTTTCTACCTGCCTTGAGGGCTGTCAATGCCCCAGGGTTATCCTGTACCTAGAGTACCTTCGTACCCTGGACAAGATGCTCCCAGAACAACCTGAAAAGAGGGGGGACTGGTTCCCCTCTAGCCTCAATGCTCCCTGTTCCACCTTCTCTCCATAACGTCCCTCTGGCTCTTCTTTGATGTACCCTGGGGCCAGCTTTCTTTTCTGCTGAGTTAGAGAGCCTTAGAGGGCACAAGGATGGCAGTTGTCCTCCACCACAGCTCTAGTCTTTCCTTTCTGGATAAGTGGTACCACTGCTGTCTCTGTCTTCCCAGAGGGTATATCAACCTCCACCCATCTTCTTGTCTCTGTTTTCTCACCATCTACACTCGGGGCAAACTGGAGCAGAAACAAAGAGTGTTCCCGAGACAATTGCTACAGCTAGGGAAACTGAGACCCAAATGGTGTCGGGACCTTCCTATAACCAGAGTGACCCAGCTGTGGAAGAACCAGAGAGTCAACAGCCTGGGGGCAGTGTCTTGAAGGATCCCAAGCAGAGGACAGTCTGAGTTTCTTCCTGGAGGACAGTCATCTTCCTTTAGCAGATGTCACTAGACCTGCGACTTTATAAGTTAGTCCTCAGCCCTCCGAGGCTAAGAAGAGAGCCCTTGCATGAGGGAAGCCCTGAAGCTGTACTTCCTACTCCTGAGTGTTGAGCTCCACGGGTGCTTATGAGTCCCAAGGCTAGACATAAACAAAGTAGACATCGTCTTTGCATCAGAGCAGCTGGCACTTCCTTACTGGGCCTGTCTCCTCCCGTTCCTGCTCACCACCCATGGTGCTGTCAAACACATGCTTTGTGCACATTGCTGATCCCAGCGGGGACTTGCTGCATGGAGAGCACCATAGGCCATTTCTGTGCCAAATATCAGGAGCAGGATTCCAGACACTTCTGCACTTCGAAATATAATTGCTACAACTTGTAGGAGTCTTGTATGCCAGTCACGAAATTCAGGGAAATTATCCACACAGGTGGTAAGCTCTGTTCCTTTCTGTCCTAAAACAGAAAGGTCTTAAGACCCGTTATCCTAGTACCTCATGGATCCCCCAGCATGTAGAACACCGGGACGCTGCTCTCCAAGTCCTCCCAGCTGTGGGTAATAAACACCTCGGGCTATTCCAAGGGCCTTCTGTTTGTTTTGTTCTTTGCCTTAGTTATTTTGAGAAATATGAGCAGTTAAAGAAGATCTGGGTCAGTCATAGCCACCCCAGGACCTTCTTGCAAGCATTTAGCATCTACCAAGATGTGTGTGTTGCTGTATGACTTGGTTGTCTCACACACCAAAAGGCCCGAAGCTCTAAAAAGGAAGTTTATCAGCTTGTTCACTACTGTTCCCCAGACAGATGATGACTCTCAGTTCCTCTGCTGGCCTCACTGTCTCATCATTGCTATGCCTTCTGGTCTACCTTTCCCATGTATCTGTATTTGTCTCCACATTTTCTACCAGGGGGCTCAGCTCACTTTCTGTCTCTTCTACCCAACAACCACAGCTATGCATCAGTCTGGATTCCAACTCCATCCTAGCCAAAGTTCCTTTCCTGAGACACTTTGCAGGATGCTCTTCTCACTGGAGTGTAGTGAGGAGAAACAGGAGTCTGTCAGGACATTCTCAGTGAGCACTGGTTCCCCCAAACGGGTTCACCTTTCACACCCTCTTTCTCCAGCATGCTGTCTTTCTGGTCATGTTTACTGTCTCCGGAATCTTGCCTGGAATGATTCCCTCTTCCCTGGGGATTCTATTGTAGCCCAATGTCAATCTCTGGGCCTTCCCTTAACTCTTGAGTAAGAGCTGACCTGGTCAAGCCTCATCCTGCCCCACACTCGCATCGGCCGAATGCCCCTGCATCACCTGTGCCATCGTTAGAAAGTTATTCATTTTCACCAGCCAGTGCCTGGGGTACAGCTCAAGCTGCTCAGAGCTGAGTGCTTCCAACTCTCCTCTCCACAGGGCTTAGCTTGACAAACTGAAAAAAATGTTTAGAAATTTGATATGCAAATATTTCCATTTTACTCTAATATAATATTATTTTACATAGGTTGATCTAAATAAAACACTAAGTAAATTTCTCAGCTTACTATCACATGTTAAATTGCAGCTACCAGGAAATTTGCAGTCCTGCCCATAGCTCACATTGTGTTTCACCTACCCAGTGGGGGTTACAGTGTCAACCAACTCCACTTTTTCCCAAGCACAGCCATGTCTTACAGCCTTGAAGGGACCACAGGTGTGCCAAGCGTATATCACACAACCATCCAAGCATCGGGTGATGTACTATCTAGTGAAACAGGTAATGGTGTCCCATCCACACCACAAATGGCACCACCCGTACCCTAAGAAGGTGAGCAACACACTGAAGCAGTGGAAATGGGAACTGTGACGTAAGGATGGCAGGCCTTCAGAGCACGCTGTCACTGTCTGATCCAGACGGCCTTGCAGCTGTGGCCTATGGCCTTAGCCTCAGCTTTTCTTTAACCCTATCAGTAAGCTTCCTCAAATTCTAAATATGATAGAACCATGGTACAACACAAGAGGTTTTCGAGGACGAGAGAGAGGAAGACTATACCTACATATCCCTCTTGGCACATGATAGACATCCTATAAATAAATATGATAATGAAAACAGTTAATGAGGCTTCCTGGTGTCCCTTCAATCAGATATAGGCAAGAAAGGGGGCCATGGAGAGGTCACAGCTGTCTCTCCAGTGTCATGGTCCCTGACCCCTGAGAGCATAGAGAATGAAGTGTGGTCGGCTCAAATTGAGATGTTTGTTGAATTTTATAAATTTACCGTGCAAACGTCTCCATTTGTGCGGGATGCACGTATTATTTACATGCGTCGGTCTAAACAAAATGCAAAGTCAGTCTCTGCTTTCATTTCCCGCCTGTTAAACTGCAGCTACCAGGAAAGGTGCGGTTCTGCGCATGCCCCCACTTTGTAGCCCTCCTAGCCAGTACCGGCTGTGGTGTCAGTCGTCCCTGTTTCTTCCCCAGCACAGCTGTGCCCTGCTGATTCGAAGGGGCCACCGGTGTGCCAGCCCCTCACAACTTCCCTGGGCCTCTGTTGTCATTTCCCAAACAACCTGAAAACCTTGATCCCTTGCCCACATGGAGTTCTAGCGTTTGGCATCCATTTCTTTCTCTTGGGGGAGAGAGATACATATGCCGAAAGGCCCTTTGCGGCGAGCTTTCAGCAGGGGTTATGGGTACCTGTGCTGCATCTGAACTCCAAGCATGCCCCTGGGTCACCCTGCTGTGTGTCTTTTGTCCCATCACTGTGATTGTTTGAGCCATAGACTTCAAAGCTATAATGTGGGAACCGTCCTAGCTATCACAGGATTCAATTTTCAGTATCTTCAAGGCAAGCACTGGTAAAGTGTTGCATGATGAGGGAGACACACCCTGTCACTGCTGCGACAGTCATTTCCTTACTGAGCACGGTGTACTGAGGCTCAGAGGGGAACAGCCAGACCAAATCCTCTGTCTCTACCAGCCTGGGTCCTGAAGATGCCTTACAGTGTGTCCTGACTCCTGCTTCTGACTTGTGCTCCTCTGCAAACACTGGCGCTTGGTGTCCCTGGGAAACCTGGTATCCCTGGGAGACCTGTGGTCTAAACAACTCCTTAAATGGACTTGTGTTTCAGCACAGCTCACAGGTGTGTGCCCGTGTCTGCACCTCCTTATTGTCCTTGGCAGGACACACTGACCTGCTGTGTTCTTCCCTTAGAGGGTAAGATGGCTCCGGGGAAGCCTGCTGTTCCTCTGGATGTTGAAATGTGCTCATCTCCTCGGCCTCCTAAGCAGCAGGGCAGCCTTCTCTGCAATGATGCGTTCGTCTCTCTCCAGAGCCCTGGCACCCGCCGTAAGAATTCTCTCCCCTTTCTCCAGCGATTTCCTTAGTCAGCCAACACATTGGTTCACCCTAGGCAGAGAATAGCAAACTTCTCACAGGGTGGCACACTATCCAGAATTCTAGCCACCTGACCCATTACGGTGGGGTTTAGATAAGGGGTATCAGTATTATAAGTTGCATTTGTGACAGCAATAGTCAAGATTTATTAAACAATGGCGTTGTGTTATGCTTTCCCACAGCATTATTATGGTTATTTCCTGTGGTTATTACCAGCGACAGATCTCTCTCTAGGTGTCAGGAGTGCTGTGGAGAGCCTCTTATGTGTGAACATGCTTAACAAGCACAATGGGCCGCGGGCAGGAAAGGTGGTTTTCTCAGATGAGGAAATAAGACGCTGAGAGAGGGGATGACACTTGCCTTAGGACTGTAACTTTCAGGTGTTTTGACATGCACTTGTCACCCAAGTCCTGCACACAGAGACTGTTCCACTCACACGCTAGAATCTACTTTGTATTATTGACCTTGTGTGAGGAGCCACATAGCATGAGTAGAACAGAGATGGAAACCCCAATCAGGATGAAAGAGCATCATGGGTATATAGGGCTCAGCCCTTTGCATGAACGCTTGGCAATGCCTGAACAGCGCAAGTCTCCATCCAGGGATGGGCCAAAAGTTCTAACTGGAGAGGGAAGGCCCAAACCAGACCCAGTGTGTAGCTTAGGCCCTGATGATGCTCCTGGTTACTGGTCCTGAGCAGGTCCCAGTGGGGAAGCGCTCATTCCAGCCCCATAGACCTAGTGCAGCACATGTCCACACCTCTGCCACAGACTGCATTGCTATCAAATCCAAGAGAACCACTTGGCCAGGTGGCTACTGTGAGGATGTTCTGGCTCTCAGGGCCCAGGGCTCACACAGACCTGCAAGGACCCAAGCAAGAGTCTCCTGCTATAGAAAGTATAGACCCCAGACCTTGCTGGACCTGTGTTTGGAGGAGCAGGTCAGCAAATGGGAGCAGAAGGAATATACCTCCGAGTCTAAGACAGCTACATTTCAACCTAGGCTACCCCTAACCAACTCATAGATGTCACCAGAGGCCAGCGAATAAACCTGCCAGGAAACACATGGTTGATGTAAGCCAAAGAAGGTTGTTTGTTTTAGAAATTATAGAGACCTATGTGATCCCTACCTAACAGTAAATTGTTACTTATACCATTTAGCATTATATAAACGTGCTTTTATGTTAAGAAAAGCCCAAGATATAATGAACAATGTCACTTGTGATGTTTTCAGTGACACTGCCATTTTAGGAGCAGCAAACTCCCTCTACCCACTGGGCAAAGTTGTCATCCCTTTTTCATTCTGTTTCAAGACAAGGTCTTATGTAACGCAGCCTGGTCTTAAGCCCACTCTATTGCCAATGATAACCTTGAATTCCCGATGCTCCTGCCTCCAGCTCAGAGCACTGCGATGGCAGGCATGTCCCACCACGCTCAGCCTAGGCTACACTTTCTTCCTCCTCAGTCCCACAGAGATGTGTGCCAAACCACTTCAGAGTTCAGGATAGTCAATGAGTGCCAGGCAAGAGGCAAGGAATTCTAAATTCAGGGCCAGGGAAACAGAGGCCAGTGATTCCCCAGACAGATAGCACGATGGTGGTCTGCCATCCAGACATCACACCTGAGAAAGTGTGTCAGCCCTGGGGTTGGCTTTAGCAGACAGCGTGAAACAAACTGGGCTACCAGCACTACAACTACAAGACCCCAAGCCAAGTCCCTGTCTCTGTTAGCCAAACCATAAGCTGAACCAGAACCAGTTTGGCTCTAAGTGGCTCTTTCTGATTCTTCTGAAGCCATTATCTTTACATAGCCCAGGCTGGGTGCTAGACACATGTAGACAAGAGACCTCACAGTAGCAGTAGGTCCCATATAGTAGAGGGCTCGTATATAGGCAAGATGCTCCTGGCCAAAGGCTGAAGGGGCAGGTCACTGATAGCCAAGGTGGCCTAAAATGGTGAACCTCTTTACAACTGAGCATCCATCACAGACCCTCATGGTCCATGTGTGTGAACCGTGACCTGGCCTTCAGACAGCCTCCCAAGCTTCAGTGGAAGGAGGGTGGCAGGAGGGGACTAGAAGAACTCTGACGGCAGAGAAGAGAGCACAGGCCTCTTTTCAGAACTACGAGGTGGCTCAGAAGGTGTAGATACAGGTTGAAACACAGAAAGAGAGCTGGGAGGGGCAACGGTGGTGGAGGTTGGCCTCTTTGGGATAAGATCCTAAACCAGAAAGGCTTGGGCTGCACACAAAATCCTCTTCTCCCAGCTTTTAGCAACTTAAAATAATTGAGAAGTCCCCAAATAGCCCTCTTCCCCAAAGAGAGTTGATGAATCAACATCCCGGGGTTTCCTCCCTGCAGCTGTTAGGGGCCCTGTCGCTGGCTGCCTATTCCCACTTGTGCCGGTTTCTGCTCTTCACCGGGACGCCACCACCCGACACCTCTACAGATGCATTTCCTGAGCTGCTGCTTCAGTTTCTGGGAAGAAACCAAAAGGACTCACTGCGCAATCACTTGGAGTCTGGGCGTCGAGCCGTGGCTTGTTACTGCGGGGCCCTGTTTCTGCTGGTGGCCGCTCTATGTTTCGGAATGGTATGTGGATACCCCGATGCAGCCTAGACTTTAAAGTCAAAATGTGTGAAGGTTGCATCTGCTATCAGGACAAAGTGGTCTCTGTCCACATAGACAGACAAGTAGAGACTGCGTTGGCCAGATCTCATGGGAACAGACCCTGTTCCCAGGATCTAGCTGAACTGCCCTGAGATGGGGCTGGGAGCACAATCAGCTTGATTCTTCCTTCACTGAGAAGAGTCCAGCAAGACCACAGCTACTTCCGCTCTGGACACGGCCTTCCTGGCCTCCCACTGGGTGACTCAACGTCTCTTCTCACCTTCAACTTGATCTCAGGCTGCCTCTCCTGAATCCCTTCTCTGTGAAGAGGGCACTTTTACAGCTGGTCTGCCCCTAAACTCTAAGCCGGCTTCACTGAGTCATGGTCCTAGGTAGCCCTTTCTGTCTCCCTTTGAATTCTAGCCACATTCCAAGCAGCTATACCAAGAGCTCTACCGTCCCAGGGTGGTCCCAGCACATGGTGATGCTCAATACAAGTGAAAGGAATTGGTCAACGCTTTCTCATTGACCTCAAACTTTTTGTTTCATGAAGTTCTGCCGATGCTCTTGTTGGTGGATTGTTAGACTAGAAGTGGCTACATATATGCTCGCACCCTGACAGCCAACGGGTTGGCGCTCTTAGCTCCTTTCAGTGGTCCACATTCCCCGCTCACTCCTTCCCGTTCATCCATCCATGCTTGATTCCTTCCTCCATCCTGACCACTTACCCTCCCAGCTGCCCATCCCCCATTTGTTTACCTGTGACTACACTCACTGGCCCACTCACCTAACTCTCTTTCCATCCATCCAGTGTGTGTGTGTGTGTGTGCGCGCGCGCTTGTGCGCGCGAACGCATTTGTAGGCTAGAGGACAACTCTCAGTGTCATTCCTCAGAGACTGCCTTTCTTCCCCTTAAGAGAAAGCCTCCCATTGTCCCGAAACTTACCGGGTAAGCTATACTGGCAACCAGTAAAATCTAGGAACCCACCTGTCTCTTGTTTCCAAGCGCTAGAATTAAAACCGTGCATCAGGAGGTTCAATTTTGTTTAGGTTTGGTTAGATTTTTTAAGACAGGGTTTCTCTGTGTCGCCCTGGCTGTCCTGGAACTCACTCTGTAGATCAAGCCACCCCTGAACTCAGAGACCTGCCTGTCTCTGCCTCCTGAGTGCTGGGATTTAACACTTAGAGTCACACCATCTTCTTTGGTTGTTTAAACTGCCTTCTGTGGTTTGAAGCCAGCCCTCAGATGTGCAGGCAAGCTGTGTCCATCTGCCAGCTGTGTGTGCTCCCAGCTCTTGGTGTCCCCACACAATCCTGCTAAGGGTTGAAGGGATGATCAAGGGCGGGACATTTTTTAGAGATGTTTTGACATGTTTCCACATAGAAGCCCCTCACACTGTAGACCCCTGCCCCCCACACATACATGCAGGCTATAGTGGAGTCAGGCGATGGAAATCCAGAAGAAAGGGGGAAGGGAGGTCTTAGGGAGGGGTACTGACGTGCTCCGAGGGTGTGGCTCAGCAGCAGTAGGGGGAAGGAGGCTCTGGGTCAGCGACTTAGCAAGCTTTAGCTGCTGGGGCCTGTCAGCACAGCTTCTCCATTTCAATGGACAGAACCACGTGAGGTTCTCCAAGGCGTCCAAAGCAGACAGGCTCTAAATGGCTAAAATTTTGCTTGTTTGAGCTAGTTTCCAAAATAAACAGGATGTGAGCTAACACGTCTCAGTCAGCAGTGAGGAAATCAATAGCCCAGGGACTCCTATCTGGGGCACAGTGTTGGCTCCTCTTACTAGCACACACGAGGACGCGACAGTCTGCTGGGTCTCTGGTTCCCTCCCATCTCCCAGACACCAGCCCACACTCCAGCTGAGGTGGTGTGCCCTGCACAGAAACACCTCCGTGAGATGACAGCAGTGTGCTTCAGAGTAAGATAGCCTCTCACTGCTGAGCTCAAACCAAAGTTCAACACCTGGGTGGCGTTTTCCTAATTTTGTTTTGCCAAGCTTCCTGAGAAGTCCTTCAGCATCAGCAGTGGATGTAATGTCCACTTCATAGTTTATCACATTGACAGTCATTCCATAGCTTGGTGACACTGAATTCTCTCTCTCTCTCTCTCTCTCTCTCTCTTCCAGCTGAGGGCTTCCTTCCTGACTTTTTTCCGAAAAAGAAAGTCTTCTCAAAGAAAATCTCATGTGACACTTACAAATGTCGCTGTTTATGCATGGCATAAAGTCCTCGCCATTCTGGGACTGGAAACAACTCTGGAGGAGACCGAGGTGGCTACGGATCAGGTAAGCTGTGTGACCTTGGAGCAGGAAGCAGTGACACACTCGGGTTGATGACACTACCGTGCAGGCTTGCCTTCTGCTAGAAGAGCACCACTATGGATCCGTACCAATTATTACCGCAAAGGCTCAACCCTAGTGGATCTCATAGACTCTCCCCTTGAAATACTATTAAGCTCGCAGGGTTCGCGGACTCCGCCGCTGCTCACTACATCCTGTACTGTTGAAAATGTAGAGTCTCCAGGTTTTCCTTGAATTACTCACTTGCTTTTGGTGCTGGCTATCAGACCCAAACTTCTACCCAAACCCATGGGGCCCTTGACACTTCAGCTTGGGCACTCCAGACACTAATACAAACAAGTCCAATCTAGGTATTTTCACAGTGACTTCTCAGCCGTCATCCGTGACCGCTGTGTATACAGCATTCCATGTGGCCCTGAAGCCCGCGAAAAGCAGTCATCACACCGTGTGTTTGGATAGGGCTTACTGCCCATCATGTGCCCATTATGACTTCAAATCCATTCAGTGGCCCTTTGTCAAAGCGTCAGTAGCGGTAACACTTATGAATGAAACAGTGTGTGCACAAACCATACATGAAGGAACCGAGGCCGACAGAAAGAAGCCGGCCCAACACCCAAATCTTCTGGGTTCTTAATATCTTATAACAGGAAAAACTGTCTAAAGTTGGCATCACTGAATAATTCAGATAATGAGGGCAAAAGAAAAATTTTGCATTCTTGTATGCCTTTACCAATCTCATTTTCTTCCCCTAAGAATTATTACCTGGATGAATTTTCAAGCCTATTGGATGAACTTCTGCTAAAGATTGATGGTTTGTCTGACAGCCTAGAACTCTCTAGCCTAGAAAACCAGTGGAGGAGGACAGTGGAGTCAGGGACAGAGGACAGTCCTCTCGTTGGCATTCCAGGGTCCCATGCTACTGTGGTAAGACTACGCAAATTATTTTTTAACTTTCTACACAGCAAATTTTATATTCTAAAGTTGGTTTGAAATCATAAGGTAGATTTGTATAAAAACCCTCTAATGTAAGAATACATTAGTGCGGCGATGTGCTCTGGCCAGAATTACTTAAATTATTTAAAATGTATGGCAAGACTTCAAGTTTCCAGTGGTGCCATGGATATCTATATGCCCCATCCTTTCCCATTCTAACTGTAATCAATAAAGAGACCGAGACGCAGAAATGGAAAGAGCATCTCGCAGAGATGAGGGATGTCTGCTCACACAGAATGTGGCGGGCAGTGCTAAACAGCCTGCTGATGAGTGCACTGAGGATTAGAACAGGGAGGGAAAGATGTGCTTCTGGATGCTGCCGTGTGCAAGAGCATGCACGGGGCTCCAGATTGGCACATCCGGAGCTGCCAATCAAAGGCGAGGGCAAAGGAGCATACATCTAAAAGCAATTGCCACAAAAGAGTGGCTATTGCAAGCAAGGCATTCTCTCATGAAAAATAGTGAAGAAAATTATTATTTCAAAGTGGAGTACAAAGCTAAGAAGAAAGAGCACAAAGTAGAAATAAAAAAAAAGGAACGAGTTCCCCTGGGCAGTGGTAGCATGTGCCTTTAATCCCAGCACTCGGGAGGCAGAGGCAGGTGAATCTCAGTGAGTCCAAGGCCAGCCTGATCTATAGAGCGAGTTCCAGGACAGCCAGGACTAATCAAAAAAAAAAAAAAACAACCCTGTCTTGAAAAACAAAAGACTAAGTTAACATGAAAGAATAAAGGAGTTTCTCTATATCCATAGACATAGAGAAATGCATTTCTGTACACAATGAAGAGAAGAATAAGAATAGATTTGCAAGAAGATGAGCAAAGTGTGAGGGCCTGAGAAAACTCAGTAAAAGTATTTTTTTTTAAAAAAAGTTAAAATTTATGTTAGGAATAATAATGTACATAGAAATCTGAAAAGGAGAATAAATCAGAGAGAGGGTAAGGATTCAGGTCTATACAGATGTTTCTCCACTGACAATGGGGCTCCATCCCAAAATACCCACCATAACTTGAAATGGTGCACAGAGAGGCATTTGATCCACCAGGACTGCTGAGCAGCAGAATAAGCAACACAGTATGGCACAGAACCAAGTCTCAGGAGAACTAGTCAGGGTCTTTCTATAGAGGTATGGCCTCTATAGAAAATGCCATTGCTTCTGAAAAGATCTATCTATCTATCTATCTATCTATCTATCTATCTATCTATCTATCTATCTATCTCTCATTCTAACTATGTATCTACCATCCATTTATCACCGGTTTTTATGTGTATGTGTGTGCTTGCATGCATTTATGTGCACTGGTACACATGGAGACCAGAAAAGCGTATGGACAGCCAGATCCTGTGGAACTGTAACTTAGAGGCACTTGTGAGCCACTAAATGCTGGTGCTGAGAAATGAACCTGAATCCTTTGCAAGGGTAGTGCTACCTTTTAATCTTTGAACTCTGAGCCATCACCTTAACACTGAAAAACTGTACTTTCAATTATCATAAGTCAGGGACTATCCATATATCCCAAAAGGAACTCATATCCCAGGGTTAAAAAAAAGTGGATTTAGATCTCTTTAAACTAGGGTAAATGTTAGACACTAGGCTTAAAGTAACAATGTCATTCTTTTGCTGACGACATAGCGTCACTGGCTGCTTCTACATGGTTTAAAAAGCTCTACTTTACGATTATTATTCTAATTACTGAAGTGATCCAAAGGTTCATCTCAGTGGTACACATGAAAGGAAAAGTATAATTTCTGAGAATAGGAAATAGAATGGACACACTTAAAAAGCCAGCATGCACATATGCAGAGAGAAAGAACAAGAGGTTCCCACAGCCTCTGTAACATGAAACAACTGAAAAGATCATAGTAGACTGTCAGCAGGAAGAGAACCATGCGAATGTCCGTGCCGTGAGAGCTGAGGAAAATAAGGGTAGAACTGGGCTGGCCTGGTCTAGCAAATCAGTACTTCCAGGAACAGTTGAATGAGGGGGAAACGTCTATTTTCAACCCAGTTCAGCAGCAAAATTCGCATGTACTCAGCAAAGCCGAAGGGTGGGAATGGTCAACATGAGGCACAACTGAGCGGAGCCAACAGCAAGACAAAGTCGTTCCTTAGAGGCGACCTTGTAAGCTGTCAGCTGTCCTACCGCGAAGTACGTGGGTGACGGCAGATGCAAGCATATACAATACAAAGGGGAAATAGGAAACATATTTGGGGACATTGAGTGAATGACAAAATCTTAGGGAAGGCAAGATGGCTGTATATAACCCCACGCAGCTAAATTGACCAGAAAAGAGAGGGAGGTGAAGCGGAGTTGGGATGGGCACCCTCTGAAACCACAAGCCAGAAGTGGCCCGAGTGGGAGTCATGCACCTGTGGAAAAGCTGAGCCCATGGTGCCTGCAAACTGTTCCTCGACACACGGAAGAAACCTTTCAAATGTATTGTCTTGGAACAAGAAATACATTGATTAAAAACTATACCAAGATATCCCAAAAAACTACCAGTTGTACTGATTTTGACACAGAAACCAATCTACAGAAGACATTATCAAATAAGATCCAGCATCAGATTAAAAGAACAATATCCCATGATTATGAGTTTTAAATCAAGATTACTTTTAGTGTTAAAAATATATTAACACCCTTCACGAAAACAAGAGTAAAATATCATTTGACTCGCCACATCTGTATTTAGTGAAATTCAATGTCTCTTCCTAATGTCTAAAGGCCTCTTTTAAAAGGAATTGACCCTAAATAAGGTATTTCTGGGTACATCAGACACTGGGCCTAAAGCTGCAGACCTCAAGTGCACTTGAAGGTTTTTTGTTTTGTTTTGTTTTTTGTTTTTTGTACAGTTGAGGCAAGAACTCTAGGCAGAGCTGCATCTCCAGCTCTCACTGGAGCTTTGCTAAGACATAAATCTCCTCCCACTGTCCCCTGTAAGTACACTTATGGACATCAATGTCATGACTCTAAGGGCCAGAATCTCCAAGTGTGTCTGAGGAGTTTCCATATGCATGATGCATGCTCTTGCGAGCCCTTCCGTATTCTCTATGCATCAGAATCCGCGCTGGTTTCCTAACACTCTGCCGTATTCATGCCAGAGACTGCAAAGACTCATACTTGTAATCTGTGCCCCAAGGACAAGCTGTTCTTGTGTGACATGAAGTGCTTGGCGCTACCACAATCATCAATTTTACTCCCCTCCCACGGGAAAACGCAATTGTTTTCTGAACAGGCACTTTATGAAACATTTATCAAAAGCGTATTACACACAAGCCGCCGTAGCTGGGTTTGCCAGCACCTGTAGCACCCAGGTTCCGCAGCACGAGTTAGCTGTCCTTCTGGGAAGGAGCTGGGTGTCAGTGGTCCCCGAGCAGGCCAAGCCCAACTGGGCTTTGCAGAACAGACTCCCCTTTGTGTGATGGAAACCAAGAACGGGACCCATTTGATTTTCCTAACTCCGGGGCAGTTGTTTTTCATCTTAACCAATAATAATTAAGATTGGTATCGCTCTACAAAAGCAGGCGAGGCTGCCCGGAGCTATCGCTAACCACCTGCAAGCTGCATTGTTCTTTGTGCTCAAGTGACTCAGAGCACCAGAACGCGGTGGTTGCCAGGCCCACCGCCTCTTCTCGCCCCTGGCTCATTGCTCATTCTGTGATTCTTGGCTCTCCCCTGCCTTTTAGCTACCTCCACCTACAGTCAAAGGAAAGTTCCTGCTTCGCTTCTTGTTGTGGTCCAGGGCCCTCGCCACTCAGGGTGCCCCTTCTCTGCAGATGCTAGCCAGGCCAGAGTCCACAGGGCAATTGAGAGATGCTATGAAGGTTTTGCCCCATAAGATTTCCTCTCTACTTGGTTTTTGTGATGCAGTTCAGGCAGGGAGAGTCAGCCAGAAGGGGACATTTTATCTCAGGACACAGTTGATCTACTCAAGTGGGGCACATGCAGCTCCTCCACAGAGCGCCTGTCAAGCACACATAAGACCCTGGCTCCCATCCCTAACCCAAAATACTTTTTGTTTGGTTTTGTTTGTTTTTTCGAGACAGGGTTTCTCTAGCTTTTGGAGCCTGTCCTGGAACTAGCTCTTGTAGACCAGATTGGCCTCAAACTCACAGAGATCTGCCTGCCTCTGCCTCCCGAGTGCTGGGATTAAAGGCATGTGTCAACACTGCCCGGCTCAACACAGAATATTTTTAAGTGTAATTACTTAATGTCCTTCTGCCAGGAAGGAAGAAGAGAAGTTTTTGTAGGTGGAAAATTTAGGTTAATGTTCTCCATCTGGGGAATAAAGTGCTGGCCTCCTCTGCTTGCAGAGAAGCCTCCTGTGCAGAGGCCAGAGGCTCTGATTTTGAGTGGGTTCGAACTATGCACTTGAATCCTAAAGCTCGCTGTTCATTTCTTTTACTTTGCCAGTTTGTGAGGTACCTTGGAGATAATTTAGAGCACCCAGCTTCACAGTGAGCCTCTGTCTAGACCAGCGCTTCTCAACCTGTGGGTCATGACCCCACATGTCAGATATTTGTGTTATGATTCGTATCAGTAACAAAAATGCAGCTATGAGGTAGCAACAAACTAATTTTATGGTTTGGGGTCACCACAGCCTGAAGAACTGTATGAAAGGGTCACAGCCTTCAGGAGGTTGAGTATCACTGATAGACTTTGTGCTTATAGCTGGCATCCACAACACTACCCTTCAGTCATGTGGTACTATCTTACTGATGCAGGGGGATAAGGTCATTTAAACACCGAGCTGGAATTCTGGAGGGTGAGGCAGACTGTGCTTCAAGTAAATCCACCCCAGCCCTCACATGAGGAAAGCAGAGGGCCCTGAATGGTCCTGCTCCTTCTGGTGTGGGCATAGAAGTCTCAAGGTCCCCACCACTGAGCTCCTGTTGACAGTGATTCATTTCTAACTACAGAGTGGGACCTATGGGCACGTTGCCCTCCCTAAAACAAAAGGCACTGTGTCATTGGCAAACGAAGTTAATATGGAGATATTCTTCTTTCTCTGTATGGGCTTAATCTAGACTACTAAAAACAGGCGTCAAGGCTCATGCATGTGCCTGTCACCACTCTGGGCACTAAGGAGGCAATGGTGAGCAACACCAAACAGCAGAAAATCTCAGAAAGATGAGCATGAATCTGGCAACTTTTGTGCCCGTTTAGCTCTGGGTGTGATGGGCTTCTTCCATGAAATGGAAAGGGGCCACGGACAGTGCAGTCACGAACGAAAGTGAGAGGCTCCGGGAGGAATGCACCCTGCCGTTCCCAGGAGATGTTTAACAAGCCAGGAGTGGCTGTGTTCTGGGACTCAAGTAAAAATGGTCTTCCTGTCTGTCTCTGCCCGCGCTGAGAGAGTTACATCACAATCTGTGTCTTCTCTCCTCCTGAAAACACACAGTAAATGCTTAGCAAACTGATTATCAAGCAGAAAGTGATGGACAAAGCCTATGGCTAAAAAGAGCCAAAAACTAAGCCAAACAGGGCAAAGGTTGATGGAGAACTCCAAGGGCAGGGTTTGCAAGAACTTTGGGGTTTTTCTTATGTTTTGTTTTTTCTCAGTTTGAAATGATTTTCCACTGAAAAGCTTTTTGAAAGAGTCTCTTGTGTTGCTCAAGCCCTGGGGACTGCACAAGGACAGGGTCACCATGGTGACCAATAGTTTTAATAGTTCTTAGAAGACATTTTTTTCCCTTAAGCTTTTCAGTTTTTAAGTATATCTTGGTATTTTTCCCCATTGGCTGGACATCACAAGAAAAGCTCGTTAAACTTAATAGAACTGCTTAGATGTGATTGACGACTATTGGGTGTATCAGGAGTGCAAGAAACGTAAAACTCAGCCATCGATGCTGAAGCTGAGAGCCTTCCTAGATAAGAATTCTCAGCTTCCACACTGTGTCTGCTGCGGTGGCTGCACAGGGAGAAACATTCTGCAGCTCCTGATTTATCCCCCTCCTGGCACGCAAGCGCCAGCGAAGTTGAAATATTGGTACGCACACCCCCTTTCTTCGGATGTGTGCTAGCTAGCCTAGCATTCGTGACATTGGAGATAAACCAGGGCTTCTGTGTCACTGCAAGCATGGAATTTATTTACAAAAACGACATTCTCTGTAGTGGGGGTTGGGAGGGGGTGGGCCACAAGACTGGAATCTTTGAATTTTCCAGGATTAGAATGTATTATGAACCAGCTGCTTTTTTGAAGCAGTTTTTGTCTCATTGGCTTAGAGAAAACTTCAATAACGATTGTCCCCAAATGCTAGTTAAAGGGGCTGTATTCGTTCTCTGAAGTGAGGTAACAAATATCACTATCAGAAATATGACATCTCACAGTCCGAAGACTGAGGTCCGTGGCTCAGATGGAAAGAGCTTGCTAGACTTTTCCCCCAGCTTCTGGGCACTCCATGGCTTGGGGCAACCTCGTTCTAATGGATATCCCTCCACCCCTGTCTGTGTTTCTCCATGGTCAGGTTTTCTCTTTACATAAAGACACGGTTGTGCTGGATTAGAGCCCACTGTGATGAACTCATCTCACTTCCCACAAAAGCCATAATTTCTGGGCATTGAAGATTAGCACATCAACATTCTCTTTTGGGGGAGGAAATAGCCCATCACAAACATTTATGCCACTGTAAATTTCCGAGACAAAGTTCACACGGTTTCACATTAATTCCAGTATTCCTAGGAATTCCGCCTCTTGGATAAAAGTAAAGTGAAATACTCAAATACTTTTTTCACTTTCTCCTTTTAGTCTGTAGAGCTTATTATATAAAAGTGATGCTTGGGACCCACAAAGAATCTTGGTGGGTAAAGGAACCTGCGACCAAGCCAGGCAACCTGAGCTCAGTCTCTGACTTCTCAAGGAGAGAACCTACTCCTGCAGGTTGTCCTCTGACCTCCACACTTAAGATGGTCCATGAGCATACATGTGCATTCAGCACACACCCCCATATATCCATAAACACAATCATATATATACATATATATATACACATACATGCTCACTCACATGCACTCACACTCATATATAGAAGCAAAAAATTTTTTAAACAGAGAATATTTAAGCTCTAGTACTTGATATGAGAAGCTGATTTGTCCCCCCCCCATCAGACTGCGCAATACCCAAAGATTAATTTCTTCCACTAAAGTGACAAGTTCAAATAGGAATACAGTGGTCTTTTCCCTAAGCACTGCATGGTTGCCAAAGAGTATCCACAGGGCCACAAAAGTAACAGAAAACAGGGATGTACGTTGGTGGCCTATGAGGCAGGGATCCTTGTAGATCATGTGGGAACCCCCTAAGGCTCACCTCAGCCATGTCACCAACACAACACCGTTGGGAAAACACGGACTCCATGTCTCTAGCGGTTTGGCAGCCAGTGTCCCTAACAGTAAACAATGCCCCAGGAGCTTCTGCATTAATGTCACCACTAACAGGCATGCCCAAAGCTATCCAAATGGCAAGATGGTGGTTATTTAGTTTCAAGCAGGATCAAGGAAAAGGAAAACTGGAGCAGTTTCAAGGGTTTCTATGGTACAGAGGTCATCCTGCCTCCCATTGGGTTTGCCTCAAGTGGAAGATAGAGACTCTGGGTTGCAGGTAGCATGTGAGGGCATTCCATAGCCATGTCACCAGTCACCGTGAGGATGCCGTGATGTTTTATCTACTGTTGAAACTTTGGGAAAATGTAGAATGAAGTTGTACAAACTGATTCTGGCCAGCAGTCTCCTTGACTTCTCTCACTACTATAGGTTTTCCTTACAGTACAAGAAGTTAAAATTATGAACACACTAGCTCTTGTCCTTAATCAAGGTGTGGCCTCAGAAGGCCTTTCTTTGTAGTAGGTGTGCCTTGAGTAGTTTTCCAGACATTTGTGGTCACAGGGCCTCTCTCTTGTAGTCTCTCCTTGTATCCTTGCAAAAACTTGTGGTATTTTCCCCATCAGCCTGGTCCTGCTGCCTGGCAAGAGTAAGAAAACTAGATCAGAAAGTTCAGAAATGTGTGCAGACCTTTGAAACACACATCAACATCCTTTGCCTGTAGGGCCCAAGTCTCCTGTTTTGAAACCTCTGAATGACACAATTTGTGACTCTTACAAGTAGCTACTGATTCCTAGGATGCTGAGTCATAGTCAAGAGGGAGGAATCTGGTGCCTGGCACAGGAAAGAACTGCACTTTACATAACCACAGCAATAAATACTGTGTGACAATGGCAGAGGGGATGGCACAGAGCTCAGAGCAGGTCCCAGAAGTCAACTCACACAAATGTACCAATATTCTTTTTAAATGTTTATTATTTTATTTTATGTGAACACATGTGTGCCTGTATGTGTGCAGTACCCACAGAGGCCAGAAGAGGGCATTGGATCCCCAGAACTGGAGTAACAAATGGTTCTAAGTGGCCATGTAGATGCTGAAGAGAACCGTCCCTGACTAGTACCAGCAAGAAGTATTGGTAGGGAGGGCTATGTATTAACTGAGAAATTAATTTAAAATATTCATGATTTTCCCAGCAGACAAGAGAATGGCAGTAAAGACAAGACTATCCTAGACATCAGGTTTCTCCAGCTCCCAGCCATCTTCTCCCCAGCTGTGTGTGCAAGGTGAACACTCCACACAAGATGCCTGCTGAGCCCAGCTGCCAGCCATCCTGAGCTGCTCATTGCTTGTGAGATTCCAGCCTCACCATGACCCAGAAACATGTGTTTTCATGCTACCAAGCTCTTGGGCAAGGGGAGGGAGGGCAGAGGTTTGTGCTTTCGGATCCTGTAAGCTGGAATCCTTCTGGAAGCTTCAGAACCCTGAATTCTATGAGATCACAGTAATGTGCCTATATCTGTAAGCAGTGTCTCCTCCACAGCCACAGGCAGGATGTGTGACAAGGATAAGCTGACCCAGACACAGAGACAAAACCTGGTTGAACTGTAAGCCACGTTCAGTGACGTCATGGTTGCGTGAGCAAAGACTTGCTCCTTAACAGCACAATATGCATTTTTTGCTGTGAAACACTCATCAGTGTTTAGGCAGACTGTGTCCTATAGATATATTGGCATAGGAAACTCAGCTAGCCAGTGGCTGCAGAGAATGTTATATGTATTACCATATTACCAGCATATACTACCATTATGATTTGACCTGATGGGCGCTCCTGGATAAAATGTGTACTCCATCTACCTTGCTAGGAAAACACTGGCAAAGTGTCTGCTGTCAGCAAGCTCTAATTCCCATTCTTTCTGGATGTACATTTTGCCAATGAGCCCAAAATTAAATGGAAACATTTGTGCTGAGGCGAGACCATGGTCTATTTTGGGTACACTTGGGTTCTTCATTGACCTAAGGCTAGGAAAGAATAGGTTTTCAAAGATTTGAGATTCTCTCCACGGGACAAGATGTCCTGATTTCATCACTTGGGAAGAACGTCTTCATTCAGCATCTTTTGCTGTTGTTAAAGTGAAGTCATAACTGTTCTTCAGTAAAAATTCTTCCCCAGATCTTAAGTCTTGCCTTGCATTCAGGGTTGGTCTGCTTCAAGAAGACAAGGGCCTTGGAAATCAAGGGAAGGGCTTGAGTCCTGGGAGTTCCACAGGGTCAGAGGCCAACTTTACAAGACGGGCCAATCCCTAAATGAAAGTCTTGGAAGACATAGATCTACACATCAGCAATGTGGTGGCCCGTCTCTATTACAGACTGACACACACTGAGCACCAATAAATCCACACCTACATCCTTCTTCCTGCAACAGACATGGGTTCTCTCTTGGACTGGATCCACCTGGTATCTTGACAATGTCCCATGTTTCTGACATCTCCAACTGGGATAGACATTGCAACTTGAATTTCACCTCTGCAGCTTCACACAGTGACCTCTCTTGACCTCTTCTCTGCAGGAACTCTGACCTTATTATGCATTGCCTGGCCTTGCCAGCTTTTCCCGAATCCTCATCACAAGGCTGTGAGACCCTGAAACTCTTACTTTCTACGTATCTGCAAAGCTAACAGTGGGCAAACAATACCAGGCTGTGCTTCTAGCTTGAGGCATGGCCTGGTCCCCTGGGGCCACAGCCACAGCAACCACATAGCTGCCTGTGATGGTCCCTTTAAGCTGGTGTGCCCTGGAGGAGGCTCTGTCTTCTCGGGAATTCTCCTTAGATGGAAGTATTTAGATTAAGTTTTCAGTTTTTCACTGAGAGTCTTCCAAGCGTGAGATTGGCCATCAAGGCTCCTTTGGTTTTGTCCCAGTGCAAAGTGAACTGTCTCTCTTCAATGGGACTATCCTCTTTCATAATTACAATGTCTTTGTCGGCACTCACCTGATCTTAAACTTTAAATATATTCACACTTCTTTCTTGGACAAATTACATATCATTCACATCTTTCTGCTCTGCTTCTTGCTTTAAATTCTCACCATAGCTCAGATCAAACACACTGAGCAGTAACCATTCCATTGCCCCAATACTTTGCTGTTTTGAATTTCCTCCATCAATTACTTTTGAATTCAGCTTCATGCAAATGTCACAATGCGAGCGCTATGTAGCCAGATTCTTTGCCAGAGTGTGAAATGGTGGCCTCTCTTTTGATTTCCAGTAGAGTCCCTGCTTCCCTCTGAAGTCCCGTGAGCCTGGCCTTTACTTTTGCAAACCTATTTCTTTGTGGTATTCTTCACTCTCACCAAATGGCCAACTAGTCTTTGCTTACAACATTTTATGTCCTTTATTTCATTTTTATTTTATAGCCTGGCCACAGTTCCCCCCTTTCCTCTCCTCCCAGCCCCTTCCCCCACCCTCCTCTGTTCTCACTCCCCAATCCACTCCTCCATTTCTGTTCAGGAAAGGGCAGATCTCCTGTGAATATCAACAAAACACAGGATATCTAGTTGCAATAAGACTAGACACTGTCCCACATATGAAGGCGGGGAAAGGCAAGCCAGTATGAGTAGTAGGGTCCCAAAATCCAGTAAAAGAGTCAGAGACAGCCCCTGTTCCCACTCTTAGGAGTCCCACAAGAGAGAGGACCAAGCTACACAACTGTAACATATATGCAAAGTGCCTAGGTCAGTCCCACGCAGGCTCCCTGATTGTTCGTTCAGTCTCTATGAGCCCCTATGAACCCAGGGTAGTTGAGTCTTTGCATTTAGTGGTGTCCTTGACCGTTCTGGCTCCTATAATTTTCCCCCCTCTTCTACAGGATTTCTGAATTCTGACTAATATTTGGCTGTGGGTACGTTGTCCACCGTGTATGCTGTCCACCGTGTATGCTGTTAACTGTGTGTGCTGTCCCTTTAAGCACCATCTGTAGAGCTGGTTTGGCAGTCACAAACTGATTTAATCTGGGCTTCTCTTGAACTATCCTGATTTCTCCATCAATTTTAAGAGACAGTTCTGCTGAACACAGCAATCTGGGTGGACAGCTATTTACATTCAGCGCTTGAACTATTTCCTGGCTCCTGGGGTTGCTAATGATCAACTGAGGGTATTCTAGTGCACTTGCCTTTGCTACTTGGCATGCTTATTTACAGATTTTAATATTCTCCCTCTCTCTCCTTCTCTCTCTCT
>NC_022027.1:8561816-8567955 GCF_000317375.1 Microtus ochrogaster | reverse complement strand
ATGATGGCATCTTGACTATCGTGGACTACAGATCCTTCCCTGGCAGGCCAATTTGAGGTTCTAAAAGCATCTTCTACTTATATGTCCAATTCCTTCCCTGGGTTTAAGAGGTTCCTGCCACAGGATCACTAAACCAATTTTCTATGCCTTTTGTTTTTATCTCTGTTTTCTCAATTCTGTGAGTTTTTAATGTATTATTTAAATCACTGTTTGGCCAATCACTTAAGATAATTGCTAGCTAGCTCTTATATCTAGAATTAACCCATTTCCATTATTTTATATTTTATTACAAGGCTCATGACCAACCGGCAAGGTTCCTGAATGTCTGTCTCTGGTGGTGGCTCCATGGCTTCTCTCAACTCCACCTTCCTTCTTTCAGCATTCAGTTTAGTTTTCCCCACCTAGCTTTGCTCTACCCTATCACAGGCCCAAAACAGCTTCTTTATTAATAAATGGTAATCACAGCATACAGAGGGGAATCCCACATCACCTTTCCTTTTTTTTAAATAAAAAGGAAGGTTTTAACTTTAACATAGTAAAATTATATACAACAAAACAGTTATCAAGCAAGAATTATAGTTACAATATTTATGTCTTTTTATATTTTATCATTACTAAAAAAAAACTATGACTATCTAGTCTTCAACTCCATCAAAGACCCCAGAAGGATATAATATTACCTGAGTTAACTGAAGTGCCTTGTAAACAACTTCCAAAACTCTAGAATTGACAGAGACATCTTGCTGCCTGTACAGTCACCCAAAGTTCTTCTGTAACATTAGAACTTCCATCTTCAACCTACTTGCCCATAGTATCCAGCAGACTTTTCCATGAAGCAGGAAATTTCAAAGACAGTTTGCCTATTTTGACAGTTTGTCGGTCATTTTCTTCTGTGTCCTGTAGAATGTCTGGCAAACTCTTTCATGAAATAGGAACCCCAAAGGACTGCATCACCTTTAGGCAAGTTCAGCAGTCCTTTCTCTGTAGGTCCTGCATGTCCAGTTCATCAAGCATTCCAGGAAAGAGCAGTTTCTTGCCCAAATGGCTAACCAACTTCATAAAGAGTCTCTTTGATGCCCATCCTCCTCCTCATGTAGATTGGTGCTTCCAGGAGCTGATGTGTCTCATTGTTGTGAAAAGTACTAAGGTCTTAAACATTTTAAATGCCATATTCTGAAGGTCTCTGAAACACTTGAATACCTATCTAACTGAAATATCTCTCTATATATATCTAGAAAACCTAGTTAACATGACTACAAGCTTGACTATTATAGATGACTATTAACCTGTATTTCTTAGTTGTACATTACATTTTTAAGTGAGCTGCAAGAACACAATACCTTAATAAAGAGCAGAAATATGCATATAATAAAATTGACCTTAAATTTGTATCAATAAAGCAAGATCCATACCAATGCAAATCTCTATAGTATATCCCCCTTTAAATGTAAACAAAAATGTATAAACAATCATTTAGGGAATTTGGGTGTTGTTCTTTCCAAACTGCTTCCTGCTTTTTGTGGGGTGAAGTAATTTTGGGGGGTATTCACAGCAACCTTTCAGAGAGTATTGGTTCACCAAACCACATTAGTCTGGAATTAATCCACAAGTTCTCATCTTCTGTGGAAACAAAAGTAGAACATCTTTTCTAAAGCAAAATATTCTTAGACTCAAATTTTGAAGTCAAGAAACCTTTAAAACATATATGTTGGTTTAGCTATTAGTCCCCAGAATCAAATGTCTCTGCAGTCAAAAAATTTAAAAAAATAATATACATAATCCAGACTCTTTGTGTATATTTCATATTTATGTGGCTTATGTTTCTTTATTCCTATTACTTTTTCTACAAGTTTACTGTCTCTTTAAAGACTTTGTTTTATTTTTTTAAAAAATGATTTACTTCTTTTTATAATTCTCTATACTCTTTTTCTTCTCTCTCTCAAGCCTACATACATTTATCCAACACTGTGACCCATTTAGAGGTCTTTTTTTAAAATCTGAATCTGTCTTTATTGTGTATCTGTAATTACTTTCTGACCAGAAGCATCTTTTTCTTCCTTCTTTCCTTTCTTTCTTTTTTTCTTTCCTTCTTTTTTTCCATCTTTCTTTCTATTTCTTTTTCTTTTTGCTAAGTGGTCATGGCTAGGGCCAATGTTTACAGCCTCTGAGACTGCCCAGTGGGAGCCATCCTAAAGTACCTCAACTCTGGGAAGCACCGTGCAGCATATAAGCCATTTTTATCTGAGTAAAAGCTAAATCTGCCATGCAGCGCATTACAATTCTGTAAATTCTTAAGTTTGTCTCCAGTTGTCCCCCCACAATTCATGGATATTATAGTCACACACTTTTCTTCATTGATCTTTGAATGTCATAGTCTATTCTTTTTTTCCTCCACCACTTTCTTCTGCTGGATCCAGTCTGATGTGGGAGTCTTCTGTTTTGTGTTGATTTCATTGGTTAAATAAAGAAACTGCATTGGCCCTTTAATAGGACAGAAAATTAGGTAGGTGGAGTAAACAAAACAGAATGCTGGGAGAAAGAAGCCGAGTCAGGCAGATGCCATGCCTCTCTTCTCTGAGATGGAAGCAGGTTAAGAATCTTTCTGGTAAGCTACCACCTCATGGTGCTACACAGATTATTAGAAATAGGTTAATCAAGATGTGAGAACTAGCCAATAAGAGGCTAGAGCTAATGGGCCAAGCAGTGTTTAAAAGAATACAGTTTCCATGTAATTGTTTCAGGTAAAACTAGCCAGGTGGCGGGAAGCGGCCGCCACTCCTATTACTACACCAGTCTGTTGAGAAGGTGGTTTTATTTTTGTTTTTAATTAGTTGAAATGTATTTCTTTTCCAGTATTTCTATTTGGGTTTTTTTCCCCCAAAATCTTGGTTTCCTTACTGACACTTTATTATACATGTTTCTGATTTTTCCCCGCATTTCTGAGTTGTTTTTCCATGTCTTGAATTGATTCCCCTACTCCATTCATTTGCTTGTTTCTATCTCATCAATGACATTATCATCTCTAAAATATTCTATTTCTTCATTCAACAATCTATCTGTCACATAATTCAGCAGTTATGAATTCAGTAGTTGCGCTGCAGTGTTGGAGGACTCATGTTGCCTTGCTTCTTACCGGATTTTTTTTTTCTTTCACTTCTCTGTTGTGGTTTCCTCATCTGTTGGTTTGATTCTATCTTCTGGTTCTACGTGGGGATCTTATGGAGCTGCCCACTATTAAATACTCAATTCCCAATACCATTCAAGGAGGAGAAAAGAATAACACCAAGCCAAAAAAGATGCACAAATACATTTATAATCCAATAGGAGTGAGGATGAACGTTCAAGGGGAAGTGGAGTAGGAATGAAGTAAATCCCGCTAATAAACCACTATTGAGCAGGAACACAAACTGGAAAAGATAACGCTGAGCATGATGTGGGGTTGGGAAGTATTAAGGGTGAGTATAGAGATATTTTATGAGTAAAATAAAGGAAGAAACAGGAAAAGGAGAAAAATTAAGTTCTGTAAAAGAAAGTCTAAATAGAGGAATATTATGAAGAGGAAGGGTAAAAACCAAAAGATTTTAAAGGAAGAAGCAGAAGAAGAGGAGGAGAAGGAGGGGAAAACACTGCCCAAGAATGTAAGCAAAAATGTAAACAAAATCAGATAAATATAAGAAGCAGAATAAAAGTTTTTTTTAAAAAAAGCAGTTTTTAAAACCACAAGATATAGAGGCCTTCCTTGCAGGCTGGTGGATTTTAGACCACTTCCATTTGATCTGGTTAAAGGGAAGAACCAAATCTAAGAAAAAACTGACTATTTGAAAAGGTGACAATAGACACCAAGTAAAAACCACCAAGAAAAATCCAGGTGGCATGATGTGCAAGCCAGACATAGCTCCAGCTGTGTGGCTATCAGGCAGAGGTGGGGAAAAATGAGTCCCATCCAAAAGGTAATAAGCTTTCACATGCCCCAAATCCAGCTGCAGGCTTTGGTGAGGCAGTCAATGAGTCAGCATGGCTGTGTCACTCTGTGATTCAGAGGGCATCAACCAGAAACAAGCCTGCGAGAGATCCTACCCAGAGGACTAAGGACAGCAAATAACCTCAACCTGCCCCAGCCGCAGGGGGAGGATACAGATAACAGGAAGGTACCAGAAACTCACAGCAGCAGGTTACAGGATGCTGTGTTCAGACAATGAAGTGCAGATCCACTCTCAGTGGCCAAAAGCTAATCTCATTAGCGAAGATAACACTGGATTTTGGTAGTCCTAAGCCCAAAATGGATCAACTTTAGAGTCACCATCTGCCTCTTACTGTTATAGAGCATGAGAACATAATATTTCTTCAGCAGAAACACTCAGGGACTCTTCGACTCTTCAAATGGATGGATCTGGAAAGCGCAATATTAAACAAGATGACCTAAACTCTAAGTACAAACTCCTTAAGTTCTTCCTCGTGTGCGCATGTCCTAGCCTGTAATGTGTATGTGTGGACATATCAGCAGGGATGAGTGTGAGAAAAAGCCTGGAACACTGGAGAAGTGAGCACAAGAGCATCCCGAAAGATGAAGAGAAAGGATGGGAACGGTGGGGCTTAAAAGACAAAGATTGGGGGAGAGGGAACTGCAAGAGGAGATCAAGAGGAACAAGGGATGAGGGAGGAGGGAGGAGGGAGGAGGGAGGAAGGAGAAGGGGAGAAGAGAATCACTAAAGCACACTTCGTTCAAAATTTCTTAATATTGTCTAACTCATATGCTAATTTCAATTTTTTTATTTAAAAGAGAAGGGGCAATAATTATGGCTGCGGGGCAGGGAAGATTAAATAAATTATATAAGAATAATACAAAGAATCAATTTAACACAAACTTGGTTCTTTGAAAACATGAACAAGGTTCACGTATGCCTAATTAAACTGACAAAGGAATGAGAAGTTTAAGTAAAATTAGAAATAAAAAAGAGGCTTCTGCGGGTTTCAATGAAATTCAAGGGACTGTTAATAGTTTGAAAACACATCCTAAAAATGGAAATGCTGTAGAAATGACTAAGTTCTGAAATGCATATGACTTACCAAAGTTAAGCCAAGAACATATAAACAACTTAAATAGATTTATAACAAACAACGAGGTTGAAACAGCAATAAAAAGTCCCTTAGCAAAGAAAAGTCCCAAACTGAATGATTAGTGCCTACATCTATTAGCCCTTTAAGGAAGACATCAATACTCCCCAGAGAGTTCCACAGAATAGAACATCACAAGCTCATTTTATCCCAATGCCACAACCAGATACAGATGCTACATAAGGACAGACCAATTTACCTGAAGATGCATTAAGATCAAGCACCATGACCAAGTTAGTTTCTTGCCAAGGGATCCAAGTTCATTTAACATACAAGGAGCAATAAATGCAATATAGCATGTAAGTAAGAATAAGGACCGAAGTCACACAATCATCTCAAAACACAACATACAATATCTTTTCATTGGAAGTTCTCCAAGGAAATGAGGACCATATTTTACATAATGACAACTACATATGGTCAGCCATTATATACGCAACATTTTAGAGGGTGGGAGAAAATGGAAAACATTCCTACCGGCAGGAATACATCAAGGGAGTTCTCTCTCTGTTCTCTAACTCAGTATGGTGCACAAAGTCTTAGCTGGAGCAGTAAAGCCAGAGAAATAAGGAAGAAACAGGTAGCTCAAGAAGTGAACTTTCCTGACTTTGCAGATGAACATGACCTATACTTCAAAAACACTGAAGACTCAGCAGAGCGTGCTCATGGCAAATTAGCACAATACAAAGTCAATATGCAAAACTCAGCAAAGAAATAAGGATCAGAGCAGCAGCTGCACAATAACATGAGCAAAATGGTCCATGATAGACATAACAAAGGAGGTGAAAGATGTCCGCTGTGGAAACTTTAAGATCCTGAGGAAAGAAGCTGGAGATACTAAAGCATAAAGACCATACATGATCATGGACTGGCAGAAACCAAGAGAAAATAATCCCAGAGACAATTCAGAGCCAGGGCCAAGTGTAGTCTGCCTCATTCACATGTTCGCAGTTCAGGCTTTTCCTCAGCCAGTGGCTCTGAGGATGGAGGACCTGGCCAGTGGCTCTGAGGATGGAGGACCTGG
>NC_022027.1:8547956-8561716 GCF_000317375.1 Microtus ochrogaster | reverse complement strand
TGGCCAGTGGCTCTGAGGATGGAGGACCTGGCCAGTGGCTCTGAGGATGGAGGACTGGGCCAGCGGCTCTGAGGATACAGGACTGGGCCAGGGGCTCTGAGGATACAGGCTGGTTTCTGCAGCCTCCTGGGCTCCTGGGAGATGGTTTCTCCTCCAGCAGTCAGTGGCCCACACATCTTGGTCAGTCTGTGACAACCCACCCGGACTACGACTGATGTTCACACTCCTTGCTGATCACTGAAGTTGCTTATGTACGTTTGCTTGCTGATCACCTGACCACTTTTGCTAAAAGTGAATTGACTGCTCACATGTTTACCCTATTTCTCAACTGGCATGTGTAATTTTGCTCTAATTTTTGTTTGTTTGGTTGTATAAGACTCTAGTCTAAGGAATCATGCTGCTATCTATACACATTAGTTTCTTAGTTCCAGGCCCAGTTAAAGACAGCAGTCTGGAGTTTTGAAATGGTAACTACTCTGGCTTAGATAGTTTCTTGGTGACACTATGGTGGTTGAATTGTTCTACAACACACATCAGAAAACCAGGAAACCAGGGACTGCTTCCAAGAGACTGGGCCCTGGGCCCAGGGTGACTCTTCTCCTTCCTGTCGCTCTGTGCAGTAAGGCAACTTAGACAGCAACAGTCCTCTGCCTCCATCTCCAGGCAACGGATCAGTTCTACGTCACTAGCAAAGACACCACCCTGGATCTCAAGCCCTTCTGCATCCACTGCTTTTCCAGAATGCAACTGCCTTCCCAGAATGCACTGCTTTCCCAGAATGCCACTGCATTGGGATGACTGGTGAGGAAACAGTACCTCTTGTGGCTCCTCGGAACTCTGCACCCCTGCCCCTGTGAAGCAGCAGAATGGCCCAATGTTTAAAATTCTTTTAAAAATAAGAATATGACCTTTCATGGAGATAGTTTCGTCTTGACAGCTTATATTAGCTCTCTCTTTCTTGCTTTCTCTCTCTTTTTTGTATAATTACTTACTAGAAGTCAAACATTTTTCTAAGTTTGTGAGATCTTAATTAGTCTTTACAAAAGTCTGGTGAAGTAGGTTGTATAATATCATCTTTTAAGATTGAAAAAGTGAGGCCTGAGCCACAGTCTATGAACTTGTCTGGACAATGGCACACTGACTCAGGGATCCAGTTGTTAACCACTGGCTGGCTGGTACCTCTGTAGGGGTGGGGAACTACTTTCAGACATTTTACACTTACATCTTAGTTAATTTTCACATTACGGTCACATCACTCATGGCAGCATAGCTTAGGAGGCAAAGCATTTATTTGGGCTCATGGTTTCTAGGGGATTTTGTCCCCTCTAGAGGGGAAGGCATTCAGAGCAGCATTGACTTGCAAGGGCCAATCCCCAGATAGCAGCTCAACTAGAAGCCAAGAAAAATAGTTTCTTGAAACCAGACCTTGGGTCTACCTCCCAAGGCCCACGCTTTACTATCCAACTTGGCCAGGCAGGTGCCCCAAATACAAGGCAGTGCCACTAGCTGAGAAGCAGGTGTTCAAGCACACAGCCAACACCCTACACAGTTTTGCCTGCCACCCCCGTTTACAGAAGAGCTAAGGTTCCGATAAGCTGTTAATTGTTCAGTTCCCACAAGGAACCGGGAAGCCAAGGCAAAAATTCAAGTTCATGTATCATCGGTCTGTGACCCATGGTGACAATTCATAGTTTGTCTTCTTCTAAGTGTTTTGTTCCCCAGTTGCACTTGAGCTGAGCATGGCTGTGTTCCCATTTGATGGTTTTTCTGACTCTGCCTAACGTAGGAAGCCTGAAATCTTATTTTATAGACTTTGTTCTCCCTGCTGAGTCTGTTTCTGTGAGTTATCATCTAGATCTAATAACACAGAGAACAAGATCAAAACAGAATCTATTTATATAAGATTTCTGAAATAAAGCTCTATTTTGTAAAGTGAACAATTGAATGTTGTTAAGTTAATAGAGCTCTCTCTCTTTCGCTCTCTCTCCTTGGCTTGACTAATTCAATATAAAATGGTTACTCATACACAGCTTTGAAGTCAGCTAGGGTACTGTGTTTGAACTCATTTTTAAAGTCCACATTCTCAGATCAGAATTTGCTAAGGAGATTATTACATTTGGAGGACAAGTCCGGATTCTTGGCTACTAACTAGCTGTGAAACGCCTCGGTTAGTGTGTACGCTGCTGAAAGCAGATGGGCCGTGTAATGTTACCAGGAATTCATTCCCTGACCAAACAAAAAGCCCAATGATAGATGTTTTGCAGACAGCGAACTTCAAATATACTGAAACCACTTTTGATTTACAAGGAACTTATAATGCAGATTTATATCATGAATCTCAAGCAGTATTTATAACAAAATTTTGTGTTTTGAAAGATGCTTAGTACAAATCAGGAAAGTTTGAAAGTAAAGAATTTTAATATTGAACCCCAAAACCTAAAGGAAAAAAATAAAATAGTCATAAATAACATACAAATATAGAGTTTAGAAGGGTGGGTTTGAAGCTAATTAAATGGAAAACAGTGGACCAGGGAAGCATCAACACCAAAAGATGGGATTTTGAAAAGAATGCCAAGACACAGACGTCTGCAGAGAGTTAATAGAGAAACGCAAATTGCTCAAGTCAATAAGAAGTAAGAAAAAACAAGCAAAAGACAAATTCATCCCACTAGCAAAGAAAAATAATATCATCATCTTGAGTGCAACATTTATGAAAAGATGAATAAATTACCCATTTTCTAGAAACATCCCATTTTTCAAGGCACACAGAATTCTAAATCTAAATTCTAAATAAACATTGAAGAGATAGAACCAGAGATGCAGTGATACTCAGTGTAACGATGTTAGTTACACCACATCGGTACCAGATGTTCGGGAAGCAACCACCTGCTGATATTCAAGCTTTCATAATATACAAACTCTTCTAGAACATTAAAATAGAAGGGAAATGCAAAAAGCTTGTTCTGTGAAACTAGAATTATCTCAAAGAAAATGGCTGAGTACATCAGAGGAAAGCAAAGCAAGAACAGTCTTTCTGGCCTGACGATTGTCGGGGCAGAGCACCTCTCCAGCTCATGCAAAGCCCTGGGTTTTGTCTCCAGCACGGCAAACAACAAAGGCAGTCTTCCTAATTAATGCTCGTCATTTCAAACATCTGAGGGAAAACACTAACACAATTCAGCTAGCTATAATGATGACATGAAGAGTGGGCTTATCCTGGAAATGGAACCATGGTTCCTTGGAAAAAAACGGATTTGCACATGAAGGGAAAAAAAAGGCAATCCATAAAATTCAACACTGATTCATAATCAGATCAAGCATGCTAGTTACAAGGGAAATGGGATGCCTATGCCAAGCCCAATAATAAACATCCTAACTGAGCACACAGTCTTAGAAGCGTGCCCATGAAAACGGATGTGTGTGCTCGCTGCCTCTGTCCTCTGAGTGGAAAGCCACGGCTATAAGGTAAGGCACCTAGAGGGCCCTGTAGGGGAGATGAGTAACTTAAACAGTGCCCCACCACAAGAGACACAGCTGCCCCTTCTCCTCCCCAGACCATAATGGTACGCTAGCCAAATACCTTAGCAGACCAACACACCGGAAATGACAGCTATCCCCCACCAACTGGGAATTGCAAAAGTGCAGTCTTTATGGGGTGCAACCAACAACTGCACTCCCCTGGCAAACCTAGCAGGAGATGTGCATGCTATCTGCTTTCTGAATTGACTGACCGTGATTGGGAAACCTGAGAGAAAAGCTACATCAGTGGAAATTCTGTGTTTCCATCACATGTTCCCATCACCTCAGTGTGCCAAATTAATGTGCATCTAACTGAAATACCAGTGAGTCTCTGAAATTTGGGGCATTTTTCCAAATTCAAGGCCAGAAGCCCAGAGCCTAGGATAGCTGAGAAAAACATTTGCAAAGAAAACAAACACCGAGCTTGAAGCTCCACACAGTAGAGGGTTGCCAAAAATGGAACTTTTTCTCAAAGGGAAACCCCATGCCTTCATGCATCCAGTCATTTACCCATACACATTTCTGATTCTAGTTTGTGGCAAGCTCTTCTCTCAACTTTGAGAACAGATCAGTGAAGGAGACCAACAGAATGCTTGTTGGTAGTGGCTTACCTTCCAGTGGAGGGCACATGGGAGAGCAAATGAAATACACTGGACAGCTATCAGGAAGCCGGGTGTCAGGAAGAAAATTCAAGTGAGCGGCTGGAGATGTATCAGCTGGGTACCCTACAGTCACTTTCCTATGCCAGTACAGTTCTTAGCTGCATTCAGAATACTCACCCTCGTACCCACAGGTAAGTGTGGCTGTCAGCTTCCCTTCACACCAGCAGATGGAGACCACTATAGACAGACCACTAGTCAAAACTAGCTGAGTGACTGTAGGGCACTCAGCTGACACATCTCCAACCATTGTATCTACCTAGAGCTCAGAGAACATCAAGGAAGAGGGTGGAGAAAGATGAAAAGAGCCAGAAGACTAGGGAGTCTGCTGCAAGATTAAGATTTCTAGATATAAGATGGAAATTGCACCCATGAGATCACAGCAAGATGACTACCTGAACAATGACAAGACCGTTTGATGTGCCAGTGTGGATGGGGAAATCTTACAGCTCTTTTCCCCTGTAGATGAAGAGCTACAGGCAATTAAACTTGCTCAGTGCATGGTAGTCTTCTCCAGCGATGAGCACCCTAAATAGTTATCCAATAGCAAGTGGCCAGTCTTAAGAATATACACATATAAGCAACACTAAGCCCATCTAATGGGGTTCATGTTTCTTTGCATACATATGTAACAATAATAATTAACGAATAAGAGGCTATGAATTTGAAAGGGAGCCGTAGGGAGATGGGATATGAGAGAGGATGAAGAGGAAAAGGGAGGGAGAATGAGGTGGTTATATTTCAGTGAAAATAAATAATTTTTTTATAAAGAAGAGAGGGAAAATGAAATATTTTAATTAAAGATGACATTTAAAATTAAAAATTAAATGAAACTTTCCACTGAAACAAGAACTCATGAGCAAATTGAGAAGACAAGCACCAAGGAGATATGAGGATGAATCACCTCAACTAACTGTGGGAAGAGTTAGCGTACTAGACCTACAAAGAACCGCTCCCAACCAATCAGAAGCAAGCGCATCTGTAGCCAGATAAATGATGTGTAAAGGCAAAGGGCGGAAAGAGGCAGAAAGGATAGGCAACCCTGCTCCTGGCAAGCCTCCTGCAGCTGTGGCTGATCAAGGACACGCTCAGTAAATGGCCGCATCACTCAACACCCGGCGGCTTAGCCCAAATTAAAGGGTCTCCAACCCAAGGAGAGCTGGGAAATGAAGGAACAGGAAAATTCGCAGACACAGCAGAGGAGTTCAGAATCCAAGGACTACTGAGGAAAACAACTGGGCCTATCACAAATCCACTTCCCATACCCAAGGAGAGAGGGGACAAGTGGCAGGTGGCTGTGCACCAAGAGATCGAGCTCTTGCACCAGTTTCCTGGTGGAGACAGCCAGGTCTTGCCTGCCCTTTCCTGGAGAGGCCAATCAGAGTGAGGCTGTGTCTTACTCCAGGAGGAAACGGGGGATGGGGTGTCCTGCCACAACCCCTCAGGATCCCCATACTCAGGATCTCTTCTGTCACTTGGCTTGCTCTTCATGTTAGGGCCTCTGGGGCCTCGAGGCCACCCTGTGACACTGAAACTTGGAGAACCAGCTTATTTTGAGTGTGAAGAATTCCTGGAAGAAAGCTGTGTCTGCAAAACAGATTGACTACAACTGCATAGACCTGGAAAGTTGGAATGTTGCAAGTCCAGAGCCAAACTATCTTGGGGTACCTTTAGCCACTCCCCCTCTTATAGGCACTTACTGTTCTCCTTTGTATGGGATGTAACACCATTTGTTACCATTGGATAACTTTGGGATGTATGAATAGATCCCTGTTTCTGGTGCTAAGATTGACGTTAGATAGCATCGAAGGCCCATAGCAGAGTTTCCCCCGCTTTGCCGTATTCTGCCTACCTGATATACCCACCAGTATATTTGAAAAGTGAGTTGACTTATCCCTTTGCTTGTTCTTATATAAAGTTCATGAAATTGATACCATGGTAACGTGGAATTTATAGAGACCTGAATCTGCGCTCCCTGACCGTGGTTATTCACATTTGGCTCGACTAAACTTGGCTCTCCCTTTGAGGTGAGAGCTGTTCTCACTGAAGTAAGCCCTGATGCCTCTGTCTCTGACCCAGGAATCTGGCATCTTCTGCCATCACCCTTGAAGCTGGAGTGGCCTGCCTTGTGAGCCAGTAGGGGGTGAAGTCTCACAGCCGCCAAAGCCTTGGCAGCGGCTATGTACCTACCACCATCACCATGGCTGGCTTCTGTGTCGTGTAGGAAGTAAAATACTGTATGCTAATTCAGCAAGTGTCACGGGCATTTCAGTTTTATAGTCCACGCTGCTCTGTGTATTTCAGAGTGACAGTGGACTGGTCCTCCCAACTGTGGATCATCTGTTTGTCTCAAAGACTCAAAGAATGATCGGGTATTCTCTAACAAGTATGAACCTGGGCTCTCAGAGTTAGAACACAAGGATTTCTGGGGCTGGTGTGATGACTCAGTCGGTGAGGTTATGCTCACACAAGCTTAAAGATGAGTTTAAACACCGAGGACACACATCAAAAGTCAGGTGGGACAGTACACATCTATGATGCCAGCGTGCGGGGAGAGGGGACAGAAGGCTCCAAGATGCTTGTTTGAGAACCAGTCTAGCCAATCAGAAAAATATGACAGAAAGAGTGTCAACTCTGGCCTGCACACACACACACACACACACACACACACACACACACACGCACACACAGCCATAAATGTTGGCAAAGTCAGAAATACGTTTTTACAATTGGAAACATCTTTCAAATTAAAACATCCCTCAGACCAGAAGCCTGGGAAAAGCTTTGGTAATTAGGCTAACAGCAAGGGAATGAGAGACACTTTTTTTTTTTAAAATTTTAAAAAAAAAGTCCTCATGTGAAGCTGGAGAAAGGCCCCCTCAGCTTCCCACTGGGCCTGATTACTACTTCTTTCTTCTTCCTGGGCTTGGTCCTGGCTGGCCTCTCCTGACCCAGCTGAATGCACACAGTGGACGATATGTACACAGACCCTGTATCCACATGGCTTTGATTTGGGAGAAAAGATGAATCGCCCCCAAGCTGGTAATCTGATCTTTGCCCTTCTGCTGGTAAACAGTTAAAAGATGCTCAGTGCATTCCCTACCTCTTGAAATGAGCCTAGCAAACAAAAGAGGCCCCGGGAGGGGCCTGGCTCCAAGAGGGGAAGCCATTCATCACCTTCAGGGAAAGGAATGTAAATAGGTTCAGATTTAGTCTCTGGTCGTTTCCCCACCACCCCAAGCCGAGGGGAGGGGGACTCAGAAATACTCACCTTGTTTTGGTGAGTTGACTGAAGGTCAGAGGTCAACAGGGCTGCTCCAACGGGGCCACACAATGAGAGGCTGTTTAAAATAGGAATTCTTTTCACTCTAACTTTCCAAAGCAAAGGGGTCACCCTGGCTGAGTGCTGGTGGGGTCCTCTGTGTGTGTCCTGCCCCTTTGTCATGAAGCAGTTCCAGCAGTTACAGATCGGGATACACAAGAAGCTGTCTCCAGGGTTGTCTGTTACAAACGCCAGTGTTTCCCATGCCGTCATTGCCAAGGGATGTCTCTCCACTTCAGCGGTGGTTAGGGGTGGACAGCTGGTCAGCTGTGAAGTGGACACAGGATGGCATACCCATACCAGGGCCAGGATGAAGTCCTGTGGCCCTTACCAGTGTTCAGCTCTGACACTGGACACCTGGCCAATTTGTGGCTTGAAACTTGGGCATTGTCATCAGAGGGAGCATCAGGGAGCTGGCACACAGCTCAGTCCAGCTGCTAGTAGCTGGCTGTGAGAGGTGGTGCCCTCCAGGACTGTGATGGTGGTACTACCTCTGCCACCATTGCTGCAGGCAGGAATTGTGGTCCCCACGGGTAGCACTGAGATTTCCAGGGTTCTTGTGTCCTTGGTCGGGATTTGTACAGAGAGATGTGAATAGAGAAAGAAAAAGGCATTTCTGGAGGGGGAAAGAAGACCAGGGCTGGAGAAGGGTGGGAGTCTCGCTGGCACCCATGCTGTGGCACTGGGACATTAGTAGAGCTCACCCTTTTCCTGCACGTTTTGTTGGATCTTGGCTTCCATAGAGAAGAGCTCCCAGTGTGGATTATTGTATATTCTAATTTTGGCCTCATTCTTCTGTCAAGGTCTCCATCCAACCCTCAGCCCCAGCTGTGCCCAAGGGTAGTGATGTCCAACAAAACGAGGGGTCGCTTCTCAAAGCTGAGGGTGTCCCAGGCACCTCCCATAGCCTCTGTTACCACTGTAGTTAGGGTCGGAGCCTGGGTCCTTGCAGCCCTAACACGCTAGGCTTGTCTACCTCTTTAAAGAGCTGGTTAAAGTGACAACTAAGGAGAGGTTGAGAAGTTTCAATGGGTAAATTGTTCACTGTTCAGGCCTGAGGCTCTGAGTGCAGATCCCATCTAGATGCCAGGCATCTGTAAGCACAGTCCTGGGGGGATAAAGGAGCTCTCTGGCCAGCCATGCAGCTGAAGCAGTGAGCTCCAGGTTCATCAGTGGAAACTGTGTCCTGAAATATAAGGGGTTGGGAGTTGGGGGGTAGTGAAATGGCTCGTCAGATAAAGATGCTTGCGGCACAAACCTGACAACCTGAGTTCAATCCCCTGAACTCACACAAACGTAGGAGAGAACTGACCCCACAAAGTACATGAGTGCCATAACATACATGTTCATGTCCACACACACACACACACGATTGAGATTGATTGTAGCCACAATGGGAAGAGGGACAAATACAGAGGTTCGGTGACATCCTCCCAACCCTAGTTCAAGTTCATCTTCAGGATCCTGATGTGAGGTTTAGATTTAAATGCTGTGCAAGAGGCATGCAGAAGTAAGTAGCCAGCCAGGTGTAGTTCTGCCCAGCACTGCCCAGCACTGACCCAGGCTCGACTTTCTTCTGCATGGCGACCTGACAAGTTGCTAGAACTATGGGCCAATCTCTCTCCAGTTTCTCCTCTGCTGGCATCGGGCTTCATCCTTTCCTGCTCCCAGCAAGAGATTCTGGGGAAATTCTGATTTTGATGGGACCTCTGTTTTAATAGACTGGTGGCCAAAGGGAGGCCCTCACATGTCTCTTTAGAATACTTGCATTCCTACCAGGATGGTTACAGATGGCTTCACTGGAGAGGAGATGAGAGGGGAGAACACACAAGCCATCTCCTGAGGCTGATACCCAAGCTAGAGAATACTGGGAAATGCCAGGGAGGGCCTGGGGGAACTGTCTTCTTTCATAGTGATGGAAAATCCAAGCAAATGTACTTTTGTCAAGAACTCTGCCAGCGCACGTCGCTTCCTAAGCCACGATGACGGGCAAGAATGGCCCCAGCGAGTGCTCTTAACCAGTGAGTTAAGATTGGCCGTCTTGACAGCCCTGAATCCCAAGCCAGGATTCACCTCAATTTTCCACAATGGAGTCCATCTTAAGGCATTAACCATCATCTTTTTTGCTTAGTTTTTTTTTTTTAACTAAAAAAAATCCATTCTTAGGTAAACTAACTGTATAAGGATTGGATGTTAGAATTGTGCCCCCAAACTTACTAACAAGTCCCCCTGGATCAGCTGCAATTGATTGAGATGTCAATAAGCTTACACGTTCTAGATCTAGGCCAGCTAGAGCCACACTTGGCAAGGCCCATTTCCCATCCACTGTGAGCGTCTTACCAGAGGAGGGCGTCGTGAGCAGGTAGAGGTGACATAGGCTCACAGGGGTCTGGGTCTCAGCACTGTCACTTCCTTAATATGTGGCTTCCCAGTCTCTTGGAGGCTTTCTGTAATAGAATGGACAGGAATTTAACTGCTTGACTTCCTTGTTCGGTTTTTCTGTTTGTTTGTTTGTTTGTTTGTTTTGTTTCTGCTTGTTTGTTTGAGGAGCAGAACAGATGTTAGCATATTGCACTTGGTTGTGTGCTGCAGATTTTCCAGCGATGCCCACGCTTCCTAGGGCACCCTGGGAAAAGCAGACTGTGCACCATGACAGGAACCAGATGATCAGGATTTGCGTGGATTAGCGGGCGCTGTGTGGAGGCAGAGTGCTCCGTCATCTCATTACTGGTTCCATGTGTCAGAATCGAATCGGCCGCGGCCCTACGATTCGATTACTTGTCTTATTTTTTATTCAATCGTTTCCTCCTTTCCTTAGCAAATTTAATTTTTCCTCGTCCTAATGAAGCTCTTAGGAAAAGAATTGAATCATTGCTTTCTTTTAATGAGCATGGTTAAGCAGTGATAGATAAGGCCAGCTGGAATGCAGATTCGGGGGGCTCACCTAAAGGAAGCAGACAGTGGCTGTGCAATCGTCCCCAATGAAGTAGTCCCTGAAAATGCATGATCAGCTGGGAACCTACATGGAGCCAGAACGCAAGACCGGAAGGGCAGGCATCATCACACCTGCTTCTCAGAAACAGCTGATGGCTCAGTCACAAACTTTAAGGTCTCTCTTCAAAGTAAAGCCAAATTAATTTACAGAACAATGCATGCCATAAGAATTTTTTCCAATGGAACACATCATTTCAAATTGCCACAGTTGGGTTCGAAAGTGGCGAGTCTTCCCTTTCCAGGCAAAGCCTGACTTCACCACGTCTCCAGTGCCTGCTTAGATGAAGCTCAATGTGCCGATGGGGCTCTTCAACAATGATTTCCTGTGAGCTGAACCCTGATGCGCTACAACTGCCACCCACCATAGAGGTGCAGGCAGCAAGGAACGCAGGGCTGGAATGGGCAACCCAGAGAGGGAGCTCTCGCTTTATTGACCAATCAGCAGCAGCAGAGGTCCTGGGGTCTCATTATGTCCCTAGAAAGCTGCTCAAGGGTGCCTCTGTCTGCCTCCATCTCTATGTCTGCCTGTCTGTGCCACCTCTTACACACATTGCTCAAATTCACGACTTCAGGAGGATAGATTCCTCTTTCCATTCATCGTCCTCCCCAAAGGTGATAAAGGTCTATCTTGTCCATCACCTTCCCAGTTCCCAGAGAAACTTGTGCTGGGAATGAAAGAGGCAGAAGCCATCGCCATGCCTCTGCAGCCAGCCGCTGTCTCCACTGCCCAGTATCCTGTGTCAAGTGCAAGGGAGAGCTGGCTATGTAAAAGGGGAGGGATGGGAGAAAAGGAGAGAGACAGCGTGGAATAAAAAGAATTTGACTAATTCCTGAGAAAGTTTAAAAATGCTACCTTCTATATTAATTCTGCCTACTTAAAAGCATAGGAGATCTTTCCACTTTCTGGTGTCTTCTTCAATTTCTTTCTTCAGAGATTTAAAGTTCTTGTCATACAAGTCTTCCATTTGTTTGGTTAGAGTCAATCATGCCACAAGGACATGTGCTGAAATATGTTCATAGCAGCATTGTTTGTCATAACCAGAACCTGGAAACAACCTAAATGCCCCTCGACAGAAGAATGGATAATGAAAATGTGGTACATTTACACAATGGAGTACTACAGAGCAGAAAAAAAATAACGACATCTTGGATTTTGCAGGAAAATGGACGGAGCTAGAAAACATTATTTTGAGTGAGGTAGCCAAGACACAGAAAGATAATTATCACATGTACTCAGTCATAGGTGGTTTTTAAACATAAAGCAAGGAAAGCCGGCCTACAAACCACAGTCCCAGAGAACTCAGACAACAATGAGGACCCTAAGAGAGACTTACATAGATCTAATCTACATGAGAAGTAGAAAAAGACAAGCTCTACTGAGTAAATTGGAAGCATGGGTACCTTGGGGGAGGGGAGAGGCAGGGACGGGAACAGAGAAAAATGTAGAGCTCAATAAAAATCAATAAAAAAGAAAAGAAAAAATGCTACCTTCTCCTTTTGTTTACAGTTAAGCACGACTGCTCAGTGGCCAGTGTGACAGCCAATGAAGTGCTCTACTGTCCTGGACAGATGAAATGTCTTGACGAGGTGCTAGGGAGCTACCTAGGCAGGAGAGAATGATGGAGGTGGGTCTTGTATCTTATCTGCTGCTTTCATTGGTTAACTAATAAAGAAAACTGCTTGGCCTAATAGGACAGAAAGGTGGAGTAGACAGAACAGAATGCTGGGAGAAAGAAGCCGAGTCAAGGAGTCGCCATGATTCTCCCACCCAACACAGCTGCAGGTTAAGATCTTCCCTGGTAAGCCACCTCGTGGGCTACACAGATTATTAGAAATGGGTTAGATCAGTATGTAAGAGCTAGCCAATAAGAGGTTATAACTAATGGGCCAGGCAGTGTTTAAATGAATACAACTTGTGTGTTGTTATTTCGGGTATAAAGCTAACCATGCGGGCGGGCGGGCGCTGGGAACACAGTCCGCTGCTCGTACAACAAGAGAAAAACTTCCCTTTCAGCTCCCTGAACAGGGAGCTGCTGGGTCTGGCACTTGGGGACAGAGGAGAGGTATGGAATTCTTACTCATGAGCTACATACCAGGTGCCTCTACATGTTTCATAAAGCCTTCTGCTATAGTCTGGATCTGAATTGATACTTGTGTTTTACTCCTGGCTTGGAACTCTTGATACATAATGGAAGAAAAATGTTTGCCCTCATTTTTGGAAGCATGTGAGAAGCCGAACTTTCACTGAGCTCCACTCTTAGGTAACGGCGCTACCCTGTCTTGCCCAGCTGCCTTCTACTCTACTGCCTTGGAGCTCTCCGTCTCACAGATGGAGTGAGTGTTCAGCTGTGGACAGCACACTGCTTGCTGACGTCATTCCCCCTGCCTTCAGCCCTACCATGTAGACATATGTAAAGAAAGGCCATAAATAGCACAGACTAGATCCAGACTAGGAGAGCAGGATTTGATGTCCCCTTGCTAGTCACATGGGTCTACAGACCAAAGGCTGCTCAGAAGCCTTGAATATTTGGGCTCTCGGAACATCATGAGCTCAATAGAGGAGACTTTCCACTTCATCTCCTGCTGAGACACTATAGGACCAAGAGGACTAGCTACCTCTGGGCTGCATGAGGTCGGACTGTGCAGACCCTCATCTGAGTCTCACTTTGTCGGTTGTGAACTGGTACTGATCCTCTCCTGTTCAAGCTGAACATCAGACGGTAGTAATCCATCCAGAGGAACCCAATGAAGTCACCCACACAAGCAGACCTTCTCTCCACCTTCTAGTCAGTGTTGAGGGAGAAACTGGGTTTGGGGTCTACTCCAGGATAAGACCCTCACGGTGACGGTTCTCATCTAAAGGGAGGGGGGCAATCGCACAGTAAATCTCAAGGTAGACCATTAAAGTCATGCGAGATCAAACACTCTTGGCACACAGTTGACTTCTTGATAAGTGCACAGGATTCACTGGCTTAAGATTTGACTTTTAAAAGCAACAGTCATGAAGAATAAAAATGTAGAGGAGACTGCTCTAGATGAAAGAAGATTAAAGAGTTATGACGCTTTGCTGCAACGTGGGGTTTTAGACCGGATCTTTGGTTTTATTAGAATATGTATAAAAGACATTTTGTGGAGAAAGGAAAACATTTGGATCGACACTAAATTTCTTAGGCATGATAATGACTCTATAACTATGTAAGAGAATGTGCTTGGTGAGGCATTCACTCATGAAGAGTCAGGTTGTCTGTCTTTGTGAATAGTTTTAT
>NC_022027.1:8545001-8547846 GCF_000317375.1 Microtus ochrogaster | reverse complement strand
GTGTGTGTGTGTGTGTGTGTGTGTGATGGGAGAGGAGCCACAGAGAGACAGAAAGTAAGTGTAGATTAATGTTCACCTTAACTGGATCCAGGTGAACGGTTATGGTGTGTTAGTATTTCATTGATAGACTTTCAAATGAAAGAGTTGAGATAAAATCAACATTAAGTTCAAGTCTTCCCCGAGGAAGGAAATGAAGTGGGGCCCTGTGGTTTAATTCCACCCGCCCCCCTGGCCCAAAGGCTGCAATCACCTGCAACCCACTGGAGCTGCTCTGAATGGCCCCCTAACTCGATGGCAACACAGCACAAGTTGGTAAGCTCTGAGAGGCTAAGATGCATGAAGCCTCCTCCCTCCAGTTGCAAAGGGCCATACGAGTCCACCCCACACACACCGCAGATTACCCTGTTGTCCCAGCACCTGGAGAGGATAGCACTGAAATGCACTTTCTTTACTTTACTTGAAAAAATGTCCCCAGAGACCAAACTGTGTCTGCAGCTACAGAGACTGCTATTGCTCCAGACCCTCGGCTGCATTGGTTCCTAGGGAGCCTCTAACTTCCTGTGACCTAGGGATCCATGCAAACCAGATAGGCACGGGGCAGATGGCTCTCATCTTCCAGGGTGATGCAGTGTGCACTTCCACTTTCTCTAACAGCTCCCTCTGCTTCCAGGCATCGCTGTGATTTATCTCTCTGTGTGACTGGCCTGTGCTGCCAAGGTGAGCTGGTGGCAAAGAGTGCGTGACCTGCGTGTAAAATACGAGCTGCCTGTGGGCCCATCAGTTGCATGCGACTGATAAATCAAGTCCTGGGAGTGGGCTCACAGCAATGGCTTTCTAGAAATCAAAGCTGTTTCTGCATCACAATTACTACCATCTAAGGGATAAGTTTCAAATACCAAGTTCCACGACTGCCACCAACAGTGAGGGCTGTCGTTTTAGCCACTCTGACTGTGAACTTTGTGCAAATTTCATATGAATGCTCCTTTTGAATTTGGATGCTGGTTGAAACATTTCCTAAAGAAACATTCCTAGACCTAGAGTAACTTCTCGACCATTGGCTGGAATCACATGGGCCTGATCAGTTATTCCACTGCCTCCTAGGGTGGGGACATGCAGGGCCAAGAGCCTGAGCATTGAACACAGCACAGAGACTGCAAACAGGACAAACCCACAGCCCCAGATTAAGTGGGTTATTTAATAATAATAATAACAATAATAATGATAATAATAACGATAATGGACATCGTGTTGGGAAGGAGATGGTGGTTCAAGAAGAAGTCGGGGAAGAGTAGAGGGTGAATGTGATCAAAACATTTTTTTTTGCATGAATGAAATTCCCGAAGGATAAGCAAGAAAAACTAAAATGAGAACAAAACACAAACGTTACAACCGCTCTTCCAAATCATTGTTTGCTCTCAAGACGAATGCGTCCAGCTTCTCCTCAGCAACATCAGTTTCCCTCATTTCCTAGCTATTTTGCTTCATTCCACCAATGTAGATGACACTTTTGCACCACAAAGGAGAAATTCTGCCTCCGTGCAGCATGCCCTGGCCTCCTCTGATGGCAAAACCACAGTCCCAAGGTCATGAGGCCAGGAGAGCAGAGTGTTCACAGGTGCCTGGTGCATTCCCTCTTCTGCCCATTCCTGGTTCCTCTCTAGTTCCGAGACAGTAGGTAAAGACTTTCACTGGAACTCGGCTTCCTTACCTACACGCTGACTCCTAATATGGGGGGGGGAGTTGTAAGGCCTGCACACGTGTGGCAAGGCTAGCATGGCTATCATCCTCCATCCTATAGCCACAGTGCTCTCCTCTGCCTCCCATTCGACAGCAGCCCTTGTCCATTCCCGCACTCAGGCCTCTGGCCATACATCGTGTCTAAGTCCCCCTTGCCTTTGCAATCTGATCCCACCGTAAGAAAGGGTCTGGGCTCAGCTCTGGTGCATCCCATTTGGGTTTGATTAATGAGGCTGTGGAGGGTCTTTAGGGCAGCGTTCTCTGAGACATTCTTTCCAGCACTAGAAATGCCAGCTATCTCTTGTTTTTCTTGGGGGAGGAGAGAGGAAATGGTCTGCAGCTAAAAACAGAGACTCACTTATTTTAATAAATTGTCGTGAAAGGTAAAACAAACATGACCCAGATCAGAAAGGGTGAGTCTGAGGCTGGAGGCGCCAGGAAGAACAGAGCAAGAAAGGAGCACAAAGCATCTCTGCACCGCTAGGCTAGTGGTCCAACAGCTATAGCACAAAGCATCTCTCCACTGCTAGGCTAGTGGTCCAGCAGCTACAGCACAAAGCATCTCTCCACCTCTAGGCTAGTGGTCCAGGCAGCTACAGCACAAAGCATCTCTCCACTGCTAGGCTAGTGTTCCAACAGCTACTGCAAAAAGCGTTTCTCCACCGCTAGGCTAGTGGTCCAGGCAGCTACAGTAGATGCATTTTTAGGGAAATCTGTCCATCAGTGCTGCAGCATGCTTGGCATTAGGCAAGAACACTTCACATAATGTGGGTAGTATTACACCTGTAGCTCATACAAATTATAAAAACTGGGGTCTGAGGCAATGACTCACTCTGTAATGTGTCTACCATGTAGGCATAAAGATCCGAGTGTGGTCCTCAGAACCACACACAAAGCAGGGCATGGCAGAATCTATCAACCCAACCCTGAAGACACAGGACAATCCTGGGGGTTTGCTGGCCAGTCAGAAGAGCTGATTGGACAACTCAGTGAGAAACCCTGTCTCAAAACACAAGGTGGAGAACAATAGAGGAAGGAACCTAACAATGACTTCAATCTTCCACATGTATGTGCAAACATGTACAATCACAATCTGCACACATGCACA